>NW_008594248.1:0-4529 GCF_000691845.1 Merops nubicus | reverse complement strand
AAAATGAAAATTTCTTGTGCTGTCGGACCTGTTCTTGTAATCAAACTGTCTTTTCACACCTTCTCCACAGTCCACTCTGTTCTGTGTGTGGATAAAAGACACATTTATTCCTCTGCAGAAGGTATAAAAAAGGAGCTAATACACACTGATATTAAACACTAAAAAAGAGATTGATTGGAACACCTTCCACTTCCCTTCTTAGGAAGAAACGGTTGTAAATAACTCTATATTTCATGCTAAAAAGCAGACATTCAAAAGACTTCTATTTTCTCATGGAAAACCACCCAGCAGTTTCTAGGTTGCCAGCTGAGAACTAGTAAATGTGGCTGGTGAGCTAAGTCTGAGTAGAGGCTTACAGGCTACAGACTGATGTTTTCAGTCAGTTCTTAGAGATCAAATATCCCAAAATCACTATTCCTCATAGTACTGCCTATTAGACTGGAGAGCTGAACAAGCATGAAGTCCATTTTCTTCCCAATAAATACAATACAGAGGAGTGATTAACTCTCTTTTTTTCTCTTTGTCACGAACAGGTAAGGGTCTTCACAGACTGCCTGCACTCAGCAACTCCTAAACAAATGAGTGCCTGAAGGCTCTATGTTGTTCCTAAATTATTGCTATAGAAAGCACTTTAAAAGACTTCTGACCTTAGTTATTCAATTTTAACCTCTCTAGCAAAGTCGTACTAGCTTAGAACAAGACCTGATTAGAAATATTTGCTGTTTCCCAACAGTATTTCTATTGGTGTGTTCTGAAATGAATTTTTTTCCCCAAATGTCATGGTAGACTTTTGTCAAAACAAAAATAGTAGCCACTGTTGGTGTCTTAACAAAACTTCTTTGGTTTGTCAACACATTTCCAAGCTTTACCCCCCAGCTTTAGGGGGAAAAAAGACCTAACAAAAAAAATCCAGGAGGAGAACTCTGCAGGGACCTGATGCATGTGAGGAGATGGAATCAGAGCCTTCTACAGAAAATAAAGGTTTTGCCAGCAAACCAGCAAACTCCACATTACAAGATATTCTTTCTTTTTCCTCTACATAGGCGGGCAAAATTGTTTCAAAGAAGTATACTCACAGATGATTTAACCTACCAATAATAACATGTAGCTGTTTAAAAAATGGGCCTACTCAAGTACCTTAGCACCATTTGATGATTTGGGGTTTTCAGTGCAAGATTTCAAAAGATTAACTTCCTCATCTCGCAGAGTTCATCAGATTCTGAGAGTGTATTTAGTCAAAAAGGAATTTTTTTCCTCCATTACAACTTGCAGTATTCATAACAACCAGCCTCCTTCAATTTCTCCTTTTCTACACCAAGTGATGTCAAAATCAAAAGTACCTGCATGCATCAATCTATAATATTCACAGTTAAGATATATTAGTAACTACATTTAGTAATGCTGTGTGTTATCAGTTCATAGAGGGGGAGATATTGTTATCAAGGGTCATTAAAAAAAAATGGAGTCATGGTTAACAGTTGCACACTCATAACACATCCTTGGAAACAAAATGAAAGCTACAGCCTCATACTGTGTCTTCTGTTTCACAGTGTACTGACACCAAGTTCCACTTGCACCACTTGCACCGGTTACCACTGGAGACATTTAGTTGCCCTCCATCTCTTCTCAGCTCATTAGCTGGAAGCAGAGAGGGCCTCTTGGGTCAGGAGTTGAGGTATTATCTGTGTGCCTTGCACATGAAGAAAGCCGAGACTGGAGGAGGGACCCATGGGGCCCCTGGGACTATTTAAAGGCCCGTGCAGTCTCTAGGCCAGCAGCTCTACCACGTGTTTCCCTTCTGGCAGGAGCACTAGGAGCTGTACATAGTAGTCTCAGTGGGGAATCACTTAGATTACCAACAAGCATATTGCCAGGAATTAAAGCAATTCCTTGAAAACAGAATTTTCTGGCAAACTGTTGGTGCAGAGAACCTGCCTGGTTCTCATGGAGCTTTTCTGAGGAACATTTCTGGAAACTATATACAAATACAAATACAAATGTTACTGTGACAACATCTGTTCTGGAGTGGCACTAATGGCAACATCACTGGCTGCTGAATACATTTGTGCTTCAAGTGCCCAGTTTTCTTAGACTGTTACAGTACACTGTGAAGTTGAATCCTTATTGTCAAGTCCCAGCGTGGCTGTGTCTATCCTCTACAAGGAAGAGGTTCCCAGTAGGCCAGGTTTTCTTTTCATTGGTTGCATTCTCCAGCTTTGTCCTGGAGTTCAGTGTTCTGCCTATTGCTACAAGATGGGAATTCACAGAGGTTTATAAATGTCTGAGTTAAGAGGAGAGTTGCATTATGTAATGAAAGCAAAATATTTACTAGATCTCCTATACACGGCCAATCTTCCCTCCTCCTGGACAGTATTCATAAACTGCATAGGAAGATAAAACTGCCTGTGACAGACAGCAACCATCCCCAGGAAATGGAAAGATCTTATGCTTTTTATCTAAACACAGCTAAAGCGCTTGCTTTAGGATTTAGATAGGTTCTTAAAGTTTATGGGCACTGAACTATAAAGCAGTTCTGATCCTTTCCTGTTTTGCCTTTTCCCTACTTCTGGACTATGTAGAATATGTAAGTATTAAATGATTAGTATTCAAGTCACAGAGGAAAATAACTACATGGATGCAGCAAAGAAATCTGCAGAACATATTGGACACAACCTAAGGAATTTCAAGGAAAATATATAATTTTAGGGCAAGTGAAAGAATACTAATTGCATAGGAATAAAAGTAACTATCCAGTTCATCAAAAGGTGTATATTTGGCAAAGCTGCATTGAATAATGGAATGGTACCATTAGACTATGCATCCCTTTGTATCTGATTTTGTGTGTAACACTTGCAAACTGGAAATCTTCCCAAAGCAAGATGCCAACCAAATTTTCTTCTTTGATGAAAGAGTGAATGAAGCTTCCTTGATGGGTACAGCTCAGAGAGCACCATAGGTACAGCTCCCTGACAGCGTGGGAGAGCAGTTTTTCATTTTAGCTCATCAGAATACTCTCTGTAGGGAGCTGTTCTATTCCTGAGTATGGCAGCAGTGTGAGAAGGAAAAGAGGTAGTGAACGAGACAGGAGAAAAAGGAAAAATAAATAAAGCTGTTTATGGTGGGGTAGAAGTGTTTCATTCAAGAGGATTACAAAGCTTCTTTATTCAGCAGCTGTTCACTGAGGTGTAGAAAGCTGTAAGTCTGCCAGGTCTTTTAGCCTGGAAAATGGTTGGAGAAAACCTGGACATACTGTATCAGTAAATGTTTAATCAAAAGCAGAAGTTTCTTCCATACTTTGAAATACATATATCAATGTGCATATATAAAACAACCAAACAGCACTTTTTTCAGTTAAATGATGGTACTTAAAACATTGTTTCATTGGAAAAGAGTCTATGTATTTCCTCCTTGATACGCTTCCTCAACCTGTCCTGAGAAACAACTAATGAGACGAAGCCCTCTGGTAATCATGGCAACTGTTTCACACTGGGAACAGAACACAAGGCTGCTCAGATCATAGCAAGAGGGAAGATTTTTTCCCCCCACAATTTCAAACATTTCAGGGCATCGTGAGGAGTGCATAAATATTCGATACCACTTACAAAAATCTGAATGTTCAAGACAGGTAAAACTTGTTTCCCACCTACAGGTATGCCTTCCAACTTATTCCCTCATCACTGATTACAAACACTACTACAGTTCATTTTGTAAAGACGTCTTCCAAAGACAGAAAATTTCCATTGAGAGGTACTCATCCTCCTTTTCAAAGTAAACTGATGCTTGACACATAATCATACAAGATACAATGAGCATCTAAAACAGAAATCTGAGAAGGAAAAGGAGAAAAACAAAGTAATGCTGACCAGAAAGACAAGACCAGAGCTCAGCTTTACCCTATCTGGCCCAGCCGTGGCACAGGCGGTCACCAGGGGGGTATGTAGCCCGCTTTTACTTGTCTGAAGAGCAGTTTTCCTTCTTCTTAAGAGTTAGGTTTGCAGGCATGGTTACCTAAATGATTTGTAAATAAGAAGACTTCACAGCAGTTCCAAGGACAAGACTGTGCTGCTGATATGGAAGTTCACAGCTCTCAGGGAGGTCATGAAGATTACACATGTATTAGTAAGGGATGAATTTGTGCCCTGGGAATTTCAGATTAGAGATGTACCAGGCAACAACCTTACCTTAACGCATCCAACTCTATTCCAAACATACCATATTAGCCTGCTACTCCAGCCTCTGCTGTGTCTGGCTCAAAAAACATCTAACCACCTTCTAGGGTCGTGAGTGAACTCTCCTGGATCTGAAGGTGACCCCCGCCGCACTGATGGTGAGTCTTGAGTCGGCGACATTTCCATGACTCCAGCAGTTTTGCCAGACTATGGCAAGGACCTAAGGACGTTACAGGTGAAGACGAGCTGGGCTGCTGGTGGAGGCGGGTGGGAAGGACCCAATGTCACACGCCCCATGGCGATGGAGCCCCAGAAGGGGCCTCCTCCGCTCGCGCAGAAACCATCACAGCAACACAGTTC
>NW_008594247.1:21187-32170 GCF_000691845.1 Merops nubicus | reverse complement strand
TATATATATATATAAAGAAAATTTATCTGGGCTTTCTTACATGCTTTCATTGAATGAGTATATAACATTTTTTCCTCTATGGTAGAGAAAATGTTTGCTTACTGCTCCATTATTTACTCTTTATTAAATTCTGAATCATTTGTTGAACATTGTGAAAGACCTGTTATTCCACAAAAATATACAGAAATAATGTAATCAGGTCCTATGGAACTGAGCAAGAACTTAGCTATAAGCTTAAGAGAAGTAATGAATTGGCTTAATATGAGTAAGAAAGCATCACAAACATTATTTTATCAACAACTTTTTGATATCTCATGATTTTATCAAATTATATTATCAATAATGATCAATTTTTAAAGAAAAAATCTAGAAGAGACAGTAATTTGATTATTCTAGAATATTGTGGATTTTTTTTTTTTTTTTCCCACATCAGGAATGCAAAATTGAGTCACAGATTTCGATGACTAACTCTATAATGTGATTTCCAGCTCTTTAGAAAATATATTAGGTGATAAACTTGTAATGAGAAAATAAACTAACAAATTAAACTCTCTAAAAGACCTCTTCCTTCAACTTTTTTTTTTAATGAGAAAAAAATCTGTAGGATGAAACTTGAATTTTCTTATCTTCTTAGTTGTGAAGATAACTTTTCAATGTAAGCACACACAGAATATCACATCCTTCTTAGCTGTCAGCAAAACCAGCTGAAACCATAACAATGATAACTAAGTTTATATAAAAGTCATCTATCCAAGTGAAATAGGACCTTTGCAAAGAAAGACATAAACAAACAGAGAAAAAAAAAAAAAAATAAAAAAAAAATTAGTGTGGTCTTTTTACCAGACAAGTAAAACTGAAGGTAACAGGAAGTTATCTAAAAAGCAATGTCTTCGATTTTCCCTTCTAATTAACTGTTAAATATCAGGGATATTGTGAATGATAGTCCATAGATAAAACACTGTGAAGGCAAGGTGAAACTTAGAGCAAAGAGGAATAAGAGCTTTTCACATTGTTCAGTGTTATCCATTTCTGGACTGACCTCATTACCAGAGACATCAATCAGGCAAAGGTATTTATCCAGTGAAGCCGAAATTATTTGCTGCATCCTGACATTCATTCATTTGGAAATATGTTGCATAAAGAAAAGGGTAGAAGCTCAGAATATACAGTCTTGAGTACTGGGCTCCTGCTGTGCAGCTTGTAGGATTCGCTGCTTCTGTGTGTGCTTGTAAAACTCAATCCAGCCACAGATGCAGCTCACTTTAACAGCACTGAATTAGTTACCTCCACACCCAGGACAACTTCTCTCAATTTCCTCCTTTATGCTGCTGGTGCCAACAATGTCATTGTCTGCCATAGGCTTGTTTTACAAACAGACTGTGCCCTTATGCTGCATTCATTTTGGCTTCCAAGTGGAAGTGGTACTAATGGGTTTCTTAGGCACTTACTATAAAAACAATTTGTCTTGTTGGCAGTTTCAGATACTCAGGAATTCTATGTACTTGTTTTCACTTTGCAGATCATCTTTTTTTGGCACTTAAGTATCACAGGAGGGACTTCCTGACTGGAGATAGCACTTACTGTATTACACGAGCTGTGCATTCTTTTTGGCTCTAGGGCTACACATAGTGACAAGTGTTTGGCCCTAGTAGGCAAACCAAAAAAAGAATAAATTAAATCAGCAGAAAAAATCAGGTCAATATAGTTTTGAGCCAGAACACTTCTCATTATTTTTACCATTCTGACAAGATCCTTAGACCCCATCTTTTGACTGTTGGGTGTTTTTGTGTGTACTTTTTCTTTTTTTTTAAGTTTAGTAATATAATTACAATTTTAGTATTAGAAGACCATATCTCTTTTCATTATAAATAAATGCATGTTTATTTGTTCTTATGAATATACTTCAGATTTTAGTTCTGCCCTAAATATTTGTAGCTATAATTCCTTTGTTAAAAAGAACAGATTTCAAAAGTAAGGCATTTTCTTTCAGATGTCATGCTTCCAGTGAATACAAACCTAAAAGGTAGCAATAACACTGGTTATTACAATCAAAGTTTTCAAGGCACGTAATCCCAGTTTAATAGCACATCTTTTGAAATTGTCTTTATTTTCATTTTTTCTTATTTGTTGTGAAAGATGACGGTTTGTTAAGATTGCTTCAGCAAGGAAATTAAGTCCCTGCCTTATAGTGAATAGACAGATGAGAATACTTCTTGAGATCCCTTGAGTTGCGAGTACTCCTCAGTATTTAAGTGATCACAAGGAAACACAGAGAAGAAGGTCAGAAAGTGGTATTCAAGGCACAGTTAAGCTTTCAACTTTTCCATGTACTGTGGCCGTCTTGAGAAGCTGAATGTCCAACAGAGCAGAAAACAGAAGTTTCAGAATGAATGCCAGTGATGTTACACATAACCTTCCCCCTAAAAGAGCAAGAAAAAATTAGAGCTAGAGAACGTGTAAAATCAAGGCAGGGGAGAAGAAAAGCAACAACTTCTCAAGGGAATATGATGACAGAATGTTGGATGTAAAGTTCAAATGAAGAATAAAATAGTACATATTAATAAGGGGTAAAATAAATTAATACAGAATCAAAGTCAGAATTTGAATCAGACTCAGAGGAAGAGTTATTCAATGGTTTCTAAAACAATATAATATATATGATAGAGCTACAAAAAAAATGTAGCAATAATAGTAATGAAAAATAAATGCATGCTGTTTCAAATAGGATTTTTCAGTAACTGAGGGAAGTGGTACTGTAAAGTAATTGCAGATCTGTTGAAATGCAGAGATGAGGCTGAATAGCTCTATCTGGACTAGTACATATGTGTTATACAGTCTCTCTCTCTATGCTAAGATTTTGCTCTCTGGTAGTAAACCCAGCTACTCGGTAGGAAAGGAACAGAAGGTGAAACAATCACTGATGAGCATATTGTGGAGACACCTTATAAGTTATTACATCCTCCTAGGGGGTAATTTCATAACACATTGGTTGACATATACTTACAGTTGGTATATACTTGAAATGCTAAGCCACATATGAATTACTACTGCAAGAGTGCAGTGAATTTCACACAGGTGAAACTTCTTCAGCTACTATAACATTTTAGAATTTGAACCAAGGTAGTAAATCAGTATAGTGATATTTCAGTTTCCCAGAAACTTTTTGCTATGTCTTAAGAAGGTTCTTATTTTCATTCTGCACATCCATTCCCTGAGTCCCTTAAAGGAAGGGAGAATATATTTTCCGTTCAGTGAGGCTGTATGAACTCAGCTACTCTCTGAATATCTAAAAAAAAGTAAGTTCAGAACTTCACTTTCAAGGGATATGCAGTCTTCATGCCTAGAATATGTGTCATAGCCCAAAAAACTTCCAGCCTCTGCTGATCCAGTTTCAAGGAACTGAAAGGAATAGCAAATTTGGAAGCTATGGAAACCTTCTTTTCTATCAGTAGATCTCATTACTGAATGATTACCAAAGTTCTCGAAAGTTAATTCTGCTTTTCAGTGTCCTTTGCTTGGCATTAATAGTTAAGTGATATTTTGTAAAACATGATTATTTAGACCTGCCAGAAGATTTCTATTTTCAGTATATATAATATGCCAGTTTAACAACATAATGGACAAACGAACATCAGACACATAGAACAAGGTCTTCAAAAATGGTTCTTCATAGTTTTTTGTTTTGATTTGGTTTTGGTTTGGTTTGTTTTTTTTTTTTTTAAATAAACTGTGAATGAGGTGCAAATAAAAATGGTTAATACTTGGCAGTGGAGCTTGCAAGTACCATTGTCATTGTAGCTGTGCTAGTTCTTCCTTCAGAGTCTCAGTCAGGGAACTGCAAATTTCAATCTTCAATTGATTTAGGCAGAAAATTTGAATATATGAACTCCAGAAGGAAAAGAGAAGTAGAAAAAAACAAAACAAAACAAAACAAAAAACCCCCATCAGAATTAAACACTTTATTAGATATTATATTAAAGTTAGCGTGCTTTATAAATACCTGTTTTAATATTTGCAGGCACTGTGCCATGGTAGCTACCTGCTCCTCCAAAAACATAAAATAATAAATAATAGACAAAGTCATTATGGTTTCAATATTTTGGGGGAGGGTTTGGGTTTGGGTTTGTGGTTGTTTGGGGGTTTTTTTTGTTTTTTTTTTTCTTCACATGGAAACTACCTTTACAAAATTATAAGTATAGACTCATTAACAAGAATAATCTCCCTTCTAAAAATATTTGTTTAAATGGTTTTATAATGTTCGAAATTTTTCTAAGCACTTTAGACATAAAACATTTTTGAAAACATAGATTTTATTCATATTACTCAAATCAGCTGCTCCTATCAGCTCCGTTTCTGTACATGTCCCATGTACTGATGAATACATGAAATATTAAATGCCTAGATATATTTTGTCTTGATGTTTTATATCTGTAAAGTGGAAATTCAAAGAAATTAGGTGTCTTGGACAGGATCACAGACAAAATCTTGACAGGGCAACAAACAGTGTTCAAAACATGCTTTGGTAAATCAACACATTATTAATGTGTGTTTGAATGGCATGTGCACTTCACTGCATTTGTCCACTATTGTTGCTGTTTTAATAGCAGAACCCATATATTATAGTAAATAATAAAGGACCACATGCAATTTTTTGTTCCAGATGCCTACAACATTTATCCATATCCTCCAAAAGGATCTGACTCTATATCAAAGAATTCTGCTGTTTCAACAATTACATGTTAAACTCAAGCATTAGGATGTTCTTATCCATAAATTACTCATAGATTTTTCTTTTTTTTTTTTTTTACATTTTGAATAGTTTTTGTTGTTGTTTTCTTTGTCTTTGTTATAAGATATCCAATTTTGCTTTTCTTTAGCTTTATCCTTCTTTGAAATATCTCCATCCGTTTCCTCATATTAGCGTGAAGAATCTAAAGAAATTTGCTATCCAACTCTTCAGTTCTCAATCAGTCAGAGAAACACAGAATGAAAGAATTATAGAATGTTTTGGGTTGGAAGGGACATTTAAAGGTCATCTAGTCCAACTTCCTTGCAGTAAGAGAGGACTTCTTTTTTCAGTTCCATAGTTTTAATCCTAAGAATCTATATTATCCTATTATTTTATTCTAATTTATTCAACTCACTTCAGTGATAAAACCACACTGTGAAAATATGTAAAAAAAAAAAAATGTAGCATCACACAGATTTTAGTGCTTTTGTTGAATACACTGTGTATTTTAAATTTTGTTTTAGCTGTTGCCCAAAATGTTTCAGCGAAAGTTATCAGAGCAAAATATTGAAAGAAAATTGCAAGGTATATAACACAAGTCATGAATATTACTTTATTTTGAACTCTACCTCTGCTCACCCTAATAAAATAGATACTTTTTTATATATATATATATATATATATATATACACACACACACTATAGCCTGAAACATCTAAATGGAATAACACAAGTAGTCTCCAATTTGGTTTTGAATTTTCTTAGAGTGTATTTAAGTTAGTCTGAAGATAAAAATTTGTTCATGTGGTTTAATGTTTGTAAGGACAAACATAAATTCACAAAGTAACACATATTTACATCTACTAAGCAATTGTTCTCAGTAATTAGCTAATTGCATTACTAGGGGTTGCAACATGTTCATTAAAATATTTTTCTGTACATCCAGGGATTTACAAACTGAA
The DNA here is from genome assembly GCF_000691845.1 of Merops nubicus. Classification (NCBI taxonomy): domain Eukaryota; kingdom Metazoa; phylum Chordata; class Aves; order Coraciiformes; family Meropidae; genus Merops; species Merops nubicus. The sequence goes on along the minus strand of NW_008594247.1, from coordinate 26,479 downwards.
CCTGTACTTCATATAGACATAGTGTACCTATTATAAAATAATTATACGTAATTTATATGTACTTATGCTTTATGCAGAAAACCTTTATGATATCAAGTAGCTAAAACTAATTAGTCAACGAGATCTCTCTGTAGAATTTTTTTTCTAAGTTAGAACTAGTGCAACAGTAATGTTTACATTTCTAGTTGCATTTTAAAGTTATTCGAAATAATGTCATATGAAAGTTTGATAGCAATCTGAATACCAGAAGCATAGTAAAAAAATGTTTCTTCTATCAAAAAGATACAGAGAGAATAGTATACTCTTACATTCATTCTGGGGATTGCACAACAGGGCAAAAAGTCTGAAAATGAAAATTCTTTATAAATGTTCTAATTGTTAAACAGAATTAGTTTGATATTATCTTTAAAATCACTGATGATCATTCCATACAGACAGCAGTTTAAGACACAATAAAATGTCAGATTATTTTAATAGTACAATCACCTCCATGTGAATGTCTATACCTCTACAGCTTGTGTTTATGATAATTCATTGACAAAAAGCAGGTCAGCACAGTAGGTAAAAGAAATATATATGTGAGTATGAAAAGAAACGATGTTATGGTTTACTCAGAAAGTAGGGGGATTTAAATTTTTCTAAGGTCATGTTTTCTAAGTAAGGCTCTGCTGCTGCATGTTCTGTCACAGTGCTAAAAAAGGTATTTTTTACTGAAGACAGGGGAGTCAGGCAGTTTAGCAAGTATACAGGTCCAGATTCTAATCATATGTAGAGTTGGTTATACATATCTTCCAAATCCATACTGATAAGCTCCAACAAGCTTCTTTCAGGGATCAAAGCAGCTTTCAGGATTATATACTGCAACTGTTTGAGAAAGAATATTGTAACTATCAACAAGGTATGAAAAGATAGACAAAGAACTTTTTGAAAGCTGTACTAGAATATTGCTTAACATTCAGAGAAATATTTACAAAGATCTGCCTAGGGGAAATCAAACAAAAATTAAAGTAAGGAATCACTGCAAAAATAATATCATTTGTCCAAAGTATATAATGCCTTGAATAAATAAAAAACCTCTGAAGCTCCCTTGAAAATAGAAGGTAAGCATGAAATAAAGGTACAAATATCACCTGTAACCTTGTTTTTTTAACAAAAACACAGAGATTTTATTTTTATAAGTTATACTGCCAGAAGAAGTTGATAGGAAAAGAGATCATAGCAGTCATGTACATTTTTGCTTTGTCTCACTTTGCCTTAAAATATGTCAGCTGCCACAATTTACTGCATGTACAAATAAACAGCTATTGCTGACATCATTCCACTCCATCCATCCCATTCAACTGCAACATTTCTTTCTTATTTGGACTCACTCTGGAAAACTTCTCCATTTGACCAGGTAGGTAAGTAATGTTAGCTGAAAGGTACAGAATGTAGTTGTTTTGTTTTGTTTTGTTTTGTTTTGTTTTTTTCCTTAAAATTCTGAAATATATTAATGGAATAAAGTAATGAAAACAATACTAAGCAGTACAGCATTAGATGTACAACTCTAAAGCAAATTCTGGTAACCATGGAGTTTAGACTGAGCATTAGCAGTGCCCTGAATGACAGAAATTCCATAATGCTCATTTTGCCTGTTTTTGAAATGGAAAGAAATCTGCTTAAGCTTTTAGAACTTTGGAAAGCCTGTAAATATCTATTTTTTTTTTCACATAAGCTTGCAAACTAAATTAAGCTCTATACTTTACAAAATTTTTTTTGTAATATCTCCTCAACAAATGACAGGATGGTCCATAATAATTGTTTGTTTCTAGGAGGAAAATACAGCAATGGAAAATTACAACAGCTCTGACTCTGCGCATAGACTAAGATATCTGAAGATCTCTTTCTACAAGTATGTTGACAATAGATCTAAAATAGAAGCATGCTACCTCACTGATGAATATAATTTTTAGGTAGCTGGAACTTGAGGCTAAGTCTACACTATGAACACATTTTTGCCATCTCGTGATGAAAATTTTCAGTTAGAAAGAAAGTGACCTGAGTTCTCATTCTTGATGTTCTCTCCTGTGTTGTTGTCTTCATTAAACAGTTCATATACAATGTTCCATACTAAGCTCCCTCCTCATTAAGTATCAGGTTTACTGGTGGAGCTGATATTCCTCTACAGCCTGTGGAGGATCTGTACTGGCACATATGGATATTCCTAAAAGACTGCAGCCCCTGGTGGACCCACAACGAAGCAAAGAAGAATGGGGAGGAAGGAGCAGCAGGGAGAGATGCTGACCATAACTTTGACCTGTGCCCTTGTGTCACTCCATGTGGAGAGAGAAGTTGGGAGTGATGGAGAGAAGCTGAGCCTGGAAGATGAGTGAAGTTATTTTAATGTCTGTCTTTTTGTTGTTTTATAAAAATCTATATTTATATTAAAATTGTGACTATTATAAATGTAAATTAAAACTATTCTATTTATTGTTTTAAAAATCTAAGCATTCACAGATGGAAAGTATTAATGTTTGGGACAGTTTTACCTAATTTAGACTGCAGGGGAAAATGAATTTATCCAGGCTGCATGAAGACAAGGTCATCAATATTTATCCCTTAAGGGTAATAAGTCTTTTATTCAGCTAAGTGAAGTCAGTACAGGCTGTGTCAACTTTAAAACACCTAAACTGCAGTTTACTACTTAACACCTGCATGTATCAAATAAAGAAGACAAAGCAGAAGGAAAAAAGTGTAGCATTTTTGTTTTTTCACTTGAGATATCCTGATTCCTTCAGTTCTGTCCTCCATAGCAAGAGGTGAGAGGAGGCAGCTACCTGTTAAGTAACAAGGGTCTAAGAGAATACTCATTCCATTACCATTGTACAGTGTAACATACTGCAAGGCATGAAATCCACCTTAAAAGCTCTTCATAAATTTTATAGTTCAGTATAAAAATTCAAAATACTCAAAACATTTTTTTTTCTTGGATATTCACAATACTAGGAATCTGAATATTTTCATCTGCAAGGCAAACACACGTCACTAGTTGGTTCTGTTCTCCCCCTGTCCTTCCAAACTCTTAAAACTCATACATTTCTGTTAACCTTATATGGACAAACTTATTCCTGATAGATTTTCCCTTGTTTGACTAGATAAAGGTGTGAAAAAATACCACTGGACAAGAGAATCCTCTTGTATCTGTCATCTATAGTTGATGATTTAGAGAAAGGTCAACCTCTATTATCTTTCATGGTGCCAGATGATGTCTAAAGGCAAAAAAATGCTTCTGCACTGGCTAGCAGAAGCATAGAAGAAATCAACTAACCAAAAATTGCACTAAAGCTCTTTTTGTCAACAAATCAGACACATGAAGTGCTATTTGATAAATTTTAATTAGTAAGACTGCTTTTCTTTTGCTGCTTCATAATCCACACAACTCAAAATGTAAGTGGATTTTTTCAGGCTTCCTCTTGGAAAAATCTAGGATATTTGTCTCCATGTTCCTCAGCTTCATTATTCTTGTTTCACATCTCAAAAGTTTTTAGGGTATTATACAGCAGTTTGGAAATGTTCTTTCATATTCTGTGTGGGATCTGACTGTCAGTCTATATTGAATATAAATTTCATACTGGGTGACAATCATCCTTTAAAATATCTCCTAGTTTCCTGGTTTTGTCCAAACAGAGTCATAAAAGTTTCTTTTTTTTTTTTTTTCTTTTTGCTGGGATTTCTTAATCTTCTTTTTCTTCAAGTTGTCTCAGTAATATTGCTCTGGACTTTGCTAGTTTGAATTTTTGTAGTTATTTGTCACAGAATTCCAGTTGAGGTCTCAGTAGTGACATATGGGACAGTATTACTGGGGTTCTCTACTAGAAATGATTCTCGATCACATTTCCATACATTTTTTTTCCTAATATCTGAGTCATGTAAATATCTCATATCAATGCAGTGATTGAACAATGCTTCCAGAATTTTCTGTCATTTCCAAATTATAACACAAGACCTTGTAGCAGAAGTTCTTAAATTCACCAAGTTTATGATCTCATGTCCTTCACTATCATATTTCTGATGCCTAAAATCAGCCAGATTCAGAAATTTTCTCCGAAGGGCTCAATTCAATATTCCATGCATAATCAATGCACAGTAAGTTTTTTTCAGTCACTTCAGAATAATGATATTTCATTGTGGTTGCCTTTAACAATGTTACATAATATGAAGAAAGTTCCTTCTGAATCCTTTATACTTTACTCTCTACTTCATATTTAATTCATTCTAATCCAGTCTTCAGAGGTTTACATGTTTCTTTCACATTTAAACTATGATTTCTTACCTGTACTACAGTTTCATTAAAACCCCTGCAGTTTCATTAAAAAGAGCAGACAAATACCTTCGTAACAAAAGAAACCCCCAGATCTTACCAGACAATACATCTACAACCTGCCACTATATTTCCCTTTTAAATTAGTGACCCCAGTTCAAAATAAATCCTATTCTTTGCTTAGATAACTTCTTGATTTTAAAGGATTTTCTTTCTTGATTTTAGAGCTTTATCATAGTTTGTCCCTACAGATTCTGAAGTAGTCCAAACAAATTACTGTGAACTATAATTAAAAAATAATTAGTATAACTGTGCAAAGCTATCAACATTGAAAAAAAAAAACTTAGAATGCAAGAATGTTGATAGTACATCATCTTCCAGCTGGCATGTAACAATCCAAGTATTATGATGGTTGCAGCTTTCCTAAACAAATTATGTTTAATAATTAACCCTTATAAGTCTTGAGTCCTTGAGGTAAATAAATCCTTGCTTCTGTAAAAGTTTTATTCACAAGTTACACTGACTTTCTTAAGCAAATTATTTAATTCTGTGACACCGAGGTCTAGACTGTTGAAGGCAGTTTTTTAGGAACAGATTTCAGTAAAGGGTAATATTACTAAGGAACTTGCTTTAACTGCAGTAAAAGTGACTTTAATAATGTCTGCAAAATAGAATCAGACTTAAAAGTGTCAGAGACTAGTAAAAACCTGCTCTGAATAGGTTTGTTAACAAGCTTGTTAATTTTAACATCACCTTTTACAGCAGTTACACCTGTATGGTTTTTCACTGACTCACATCATATTATTGAATTTATTTTAAAAATAGATTGGAGAGGTGAAGAGATAGAATTATCCTCATTTTATGACTAGGCCACCAAGATGTATTATCTGATAAATCTAAGACTGGTTTGAGTACCTAGAAACTCATTTTTAGACTGCTTAGCTCTTCAGTTTGGAGTACTGTTCCCAGAACCTTCAACTGCAGGTATCCTG
>NW_008594247.1:0-21171 GCF_000691845.1 Merops nubicus | reverse complement strand
GTTCAGCAGTTTAGTTAGAAAAGGAGGAACTCACAACCTGCTGCATGAAGAAATTTGGTCTATGTGGTGTGATTTAACCTTGTGTTGCAAGGTTCTTCATGTTCCTTACTTTAAAGGGAGCACACCAAAAGATAACAAAGCCTCTCAGTCTTAAAATGTGGAATATAAATATATTTTCAGAATACAAAAATACATAAACTGGGAAAAAAAAAAAAAAAAAAAAAAAAAAGAAGCATAATCTTTTTTTAATAAAAAAAAACTTAAAGAAAATTCATCAAACAGACATAGTGTGTTTCACATATCAGAATTACCTGAAAAGGTTTGAAACAATAGTCCCTTACTCCCATTATATCTCTTTTTCTAGATTTGCTCTCTAATCAAATAATTCTGCATGTTCTGGGTGAACAAACTCTGTGGACTCTTTCCAGGCCTTTAAGGAATCTTTTCCCTTGCAGGTTTGGCTTTTGTTCTTACCTCACAACAGGCCCTTTGCTTCTCATGAGGTCTGCTTCCTTCCTCCTGTAGGCTCTCCCTCAGTGCCTGCCTGCCTTACTCAGTATTTTTCAAGCTGACCAGATTTTCACACTAAGAGAGCACTCTTCCCTTCCCAATAAGTACTCTGTTAAACTAGAAAAGCAGCAACCTGCACAAGTAGGTTTTTTTCCCTGTTGCTCAACCATTCCCCATAAACAGAACCTGGAACAGAGCACACCTGCAATGAACTATCACATGGTTTGGTTCATCATACAACTGTAGAAATCAATCTTCTTAATCTTAAAGTCAGTGCTCATAATGCGAATAAAAATCTCTTTGGCTTGCACAGATAGTTTGTAGAGTTCCAGTTTGTCTCGTTATACTTTGGTCATTGACCAAATTGCCTCTTTGCCTGTTCCCATTTCTCTCCTCCAGCTCATCTTATTTCATCTTTATTTTTAAATCTGGGCTCTCTGTGCTGTTAGTTAGGGTTCACCCAAATACATTGGTCCTCATCAGTCATCTCCATTTCTTTTGTTCTGCATATTCTCAGATCTTTCCTTGTCATTTTGGCTTACCATCACATGTTCAATATTTTAGCTTTCTGCCTACTCACTGACCTCTTTTCTTTCAGTCTTTTAGTCATGGTCCTTCTCATGAAAAAGTGAGCTCTAAGCCCAAAATTCCCCATCCATCACATTCCCGGCTCCAGTTCTCACATCCTTATTTCTAACTTATTTTAGGTCTATTTCTGACTCTGCATTGAAAAAAAGGCTACTTTCCTATTAAAATAGCTTAAGAAAGTGAACTTCCTGAATCTAGTACTGGTATGGCTATCAGGAATTCCAGGCAATAGTAGTTAGCTGAGGAACGATTCAGTCAATTCCACAGAGCTTTTATGGTTGGTAGTTCTGCAATGATGAGTGTGTGAAAGCTTTTCAGAGGCTTATACCTTGAGCAAATTTGAAGATTTGAATGGAGTAACCACAGACACATTCTTGACAGACTTTGTAAAAATCTCTTTTCCAAAATATGTGACATTGCAATTTTTTTTTTCTTTTTTTTTAAATACAAAGAAACTGTATTTTATTTTGGTTTGTATTCTTTAGATGCTTTCTTGGGAATAGCAGATCTGTTTGAACAGTTATGGTTCTAAAAAAAAAAAAAAAAAGTGCAAATAAATCCATCCTGAGTTGTTCACTCAGCATGGAAAATTTGAGCTTAGACTGTTGAACCTAAGCAAAGTTATAATCAACTGAAAATATGAATCACTGTCCAACCTTAATAATAAGTGATGCCAGCAGTTCTGCTTAAAAACTTCATGACGTTCTTATTGTCATGGAAGCAACTGTTCCAACACAAATTCCCCTGAGGCTTCATTCTTTGATAGTAAGAATAATATACTACATTTAATTGTACATGTGCATGATTCAGTTTCTCAGAGTGAGAACATCAGTACTTTAATTCTCATATTATCAGTGATAATCTGCAAAATCTCTAATATGTATATACATATATTTAACATTTTGATAGCACAATGTGGCTTTACAAAACTAAGAAGCAACACAACTTCAGAAGTATATTTGCATTTACTCCTACACTACTTTTCTGGTAAAGTATATGGATTACTGTTAGTTTTTGTGTAGAGACTGGTGCAGGCTGCAGTCCACTTGTTTCCCTTGTATATCTGTGCGCATTATGTCTTCTAACACGTGGGAAAAACCCACCTGTTTGCCTTTGAGGACTTGGGTGTTCCTGACACTCCCCCAGAACTGTGGGAAAGGAAGGAAAGTTTGCCTGATGGGTGAATAAAGAATACAGAAAAACATGTGAAGGGGAAGTGAAACCGAGTTTAAATAGAATATTTAAGATTTTTATTTAATTATTATTTCTTGAAAAAAAAAAACTTACTAGATATATAAAACTACCTCTTTTTACCTTTAAATATAAATTCATTATCATATAAGCCTATGCAATCACAAAAACAGTAAATGCAATTCAGTTTTGCATTCAGCGGTAATGTTTAACATTCCTTACACTTTACTGCTAACAGTAGAATTTACCTTTACTTACAAGTAAAGGAGAAATAAAACAAACAAAAAAAAAACAATACACATTGAATCCCTTGGTTCCAAAAAAAAAATTAATTTGGTTACCAGAAGTGGTAGACATTGCTAGAAAAGATTTGTTTTCACATAAGTTACTTTCTGCAACTGTTAGTATTACACTTTTGGGAAGAAAAAAGGAAAAAATAAAAAACCTTCATCATATGTTCCCACATACCTTATTTAAATGCCTGCATCTAACTTAATGATATTTAAATTTATCTTACTGAGATTTACTGTGGCTATGAAACATATATTGTTCTTTCCACACTAAAATTTGCTGCTAGAATTATTAAATTATATTATTTTAAATTTAAATACCTTCATGAAACAATTTCTTAACCCTTGTTCAAATTTCCTCATCAGGCTTCTAACAGATTATTCCAGACTAAATGTTCACTGGATTTCATGATTTCCATCTTTTCTAAGCTAAATTAAAAATATTCTAATGAATGGAAGAGGAGCTTCTATGTGTAGAACTTAGGGATATTTTGATACTATTTTTACAGAAAGGCAAAACCAATCTACACTTAGATATTTACTGGAATATAGTCACCAGTTTGATGATTATTTGAACCTCCCTAAAAAAATCTTGGGATCTCTTTGGAACTCCAATCTACACTCAAAGCAGGCTGTTCTGAAGATGTCATAAAGGACTTCCTCAAAGATCCACAGAGTTAAATACCAAATGTCTCAGAACTATCAGCTTGTCAAGGGTGTTCAAGAAGGTTGGCCCACCAGTGAGTAGGTTGGTAGTGTGTAAGAAGCTGGGAGTGGACACAGCTGGGACAGCTGTCCCCAGCTGACCAAAGAGAGATTCCATACCCTATGGTGTCATGCTCAGCAATAAAAACTGGGGACAATGTTTGACAGGGTTGCCATTGCCTGGGGCAAGGCATTGGTAAGATGGTGATGAACTTTTTTTTTCTCTTATTTTGTATCATTTTTTTTTTTTGTGGTTTTGTTTTCCTTTGCTGGTATATTTTGTTTTGTTTTTAGTTATTCTGTCTGTATCTCAATGCACAAGTTTTCTCACTTTTACCCTTCTGATTACCTCCCATCCTACTGCAGGGGAGTGCATGAGTGGTTGTGTGGGGCTGAGCTGCCTCCTGGGGTTAACCCCCAACAGCTTAGTCAGGTAACAGTCTGTATGTCTGCATTAGCAAATATTTTTCACTGCAGAAGTGTCTGGAAGTTCCCAGTAAGGTTGAAACTTTATAGGCTGGGAGACAACAGAACATCAGAGAGAAAAAGTATGTTTCTCAAAAATAGGGTTCTCAAACATTACATTTCCATCACAGAATGGTTGAGATTGGGAGGGACCCTGAAAGTTGTTTGGTCCAACCCCTCTGTGGCAGGTACAATCCCCCTCCCCAAAGAGTCAAATGAAATCAGGGTTGATAGGACAGTTACATCTGTTAACTGACACCTGAAGGTCTGGACCTCCCTGTAGCTTGTTTTTGTCTGGGTTTGCTCCTCAGCCAATTCCAATGATCACAGTGAACTCTTGACTAGGGTATAAATGGGGCACCATTTAAGAACCTGCTGAGCTGGTTCTTCACAATGTTGTGGTCTTGGTAGTTGGACCCTCCCCTTGGACACACTGTCCAAGGATACTTCCACAGCTCAGACCTCTGTGAATTGAGTGAGCCTTGTCCCACCTCTGGATGAGTGATATCTGGGGCATTCTGGTGTGGGAGGTTTCCCTTTTGTGTGTGAGTGTATGCCCATTTTGGTTCATCTTTCCTTAGATTTGTTGTGCAGTAGACACATTCCTAACAGACATCTGAACTTGTTTTGTCAGAGGGAGTGCTAGGCAACTGTGGTTTCAATAAACCCCATTTTGTGATAGTGTCTGCTGTCTTGTTTCATGGGTGCCTTCATGATGACCTCTGCTCAAGTTGCATCACTAAGAGCTGGCTACCCAGGACTGTGCTCTGATGGATTTTGAAAATGGCCAAGGATGGAGACTTCACAACCTCCTTGGCCAACCTGTCATACACAGTATAAAATATGATACACAGTATCAAATATAATCAAATATTATGTGTATCGTATATGTGCTGGTTTTGCCTGGGGTAGAGTTAATCTTCTTCACAGTAGCTTGTGTGGGGCTACGTTTTGGCTTTGTGCTGGAAACAATGTTGATAACACAGGGATATTCCCATCACTGCTGAACAGAGTTTACACGGAGTCAAGGCCTTCTCTAATTCTGGCTGGGAGTAGACAAGAAGTTGGGATGGGACACAGCTGGGATGGCTGACCTTAATGAACAAGGGGATATTCTATATCATATGATGTCATAGACACAGTCACTTTCCTTCCATTCCTTCAGTGCCTGTTTCATGCATAATGGTATTTTATGGATTATGATTTGCTCTCAGACTTTCCAAGGCTATTTACTCCTTGCTTGTCTCAGTCTAAATGTCATCTATCCATTGTGCACACACTGCACCATCACTGACACATCTTTTGCCTTCAGTTCTGTACACAGAAGTTTATGCACAATGGTGTGTATGAATAAATAAATACAAGAACAGGGGCAGTAGACATACAATTTAATTAATGTCTAAAGTTTGAACCAACAGAATCAGAATTGAGTATATGCTCAGAAATCATAGCGTTATGATAAAGGGGCACTGAGCAAGCAGATGTGTGGCTCACTGTCTTCAGTGTCTTCAGTCTTTGTGGCAATGTCCTTCATTCTCATTCACACCTCCTGCTTCCTTGAGATCTTTCCGCATCAACTTAACCACAAAGAAGAGCAAGGAGAGTCCCATATGAAAAAGACCTCAGAAGAAGAACAATTATCTGAACTCAGAAGGGGTTGAGGAGAGCAAAATTAATGCTTTCCTAACCCAAATAATATCTTCTTGCCCCTTTAACCCTTGCACCAATGCTGTAGAACAAGGCAGCATCAGTTAACCTTTGCAGTCATTCTGCAGCACTCCCAGACTATTGCATTTTAAAAACCTTGTTCAGGCTAGACTTTTGTATCCCCAGTGTACACTCCTGACTTTCCCAAAATAATACATGGATGGCAGAAGTCGAATTCTCCATGCAGAGAAATGTTGCCTTAAAAAGTAACATAATATTCTCAGTTTTTATACACAAACATATCCCACATAGCCCAATTGTCATGGTTTAGCTTCAGTCAGCAGCTAAACCACAGCATCCAGTGCCCCCTGCTCCCCCCCCTCCCCTGATCAACATAGCAAGACAGAGAGAGCAGAGACAACAATAATAATAGTATTAGGTAAATAATATATAAATCAGGTGATAATTTACCGAGACACAGCAGCTCTCCCTCCTTCCACTCTAAGTTAACCTATCAAAGAAACAAGCACTGTTCCACCCTCCCCTTATATAGAGGGCATGAGGTCAGCATGGGATCCAATGCCCCATTGGCTGGCTCTTGTTTGCCCTGGCTGTGGTCCTGCCCAGCTGTGGCTGCTTGTGAACATTAACCTGTCTTTGCTCAAGCTGCAAGAACAAAGTCCATTAACATCAACTGCAGTGCTGCTTTTCTTTCTAACCAGACATACTGTTTTGCTTGTATTTATCTTCCTTTATTAGAAGATTAGTAAAACACATCAGAAATAAATAAATAAATAAAAAGACCAAACACACCAAGTAAGAAAGTATTAGTGTAACAAGTGAAATCAAATAAAATAAAATTCATTATAGTAACAGGCTTCAGTTCTGGTTCCAGTTACCCAAAATTTCTTCCAGTGTCTGCAGAAATGGAAGTAAGGTAGGAACTTAGCTTGCTGCAGCCTGCAGGTCTGGAGACAGGAACTTCTGCTGAGTCTGGAGTTTGTTATGTCTCTCAAAGGTTCTCTTATAGGAATGGGTTACAATAGACATGCAAGATGAATACTAGTTGATACCTGTTATAAAAGAGGATTAAAAATGAGGGTGTCTTCAAAAGCTAGTGCCACCAGCAAAGTAAAACTGAAAAGGAGCAAAGAAGCTGCTGTACAAATTGAAAAATCCATTGGAGAATGTTACTTTTGATACCAAACCATAGGTATCACACTTCACAAATTGCTCATTATCACTCACTGCTTGTAGCAGGGAGACTCTAATGTACACAGTCCCTGGTCACTTTATTCACTCTTAACAAAGCTAGAAAAAAACCTTACATAAGCTGCTCTTGCAGCTGAAAAACAATTTGCCACAATATCAGCTGAAATAAAAAAGAAGATTCAATTCATTTGTACTGCAGTTATATGCTTGAACAACTATTGGGACAGAGGAATGCTGTGCATGAATTCAGAAATAAGTAGAAAATAGACAGGGCAGATGTTACACTGACCTCTGCCCATTAGAATCTGATAGGTAGTTTGATTTATCCCTTTTTGACCAGATAATATTGCCTCTAGGGAAGTCATTACCAACAGTGCATCTTTAAGCCAGGCATTGTCACGCATTGGATATTTATACTTTTTTTGGAAAAACATAAGTTCACTTGAAAACCAAAACTGATTTTGATACAGCTGCTGGTACAAAACAATAAATGAAAGGGTTTTGCATACATGTACATACATAAGTATGCATTTGCACATAAATATAGATATTGCTCAGCTGTAGGAAATTACTTAGTAGATGTTTGAATTATTATTTTTCTACTAATGTATCTTTCTTCTTTTTGTAATACTCCTACTGACAGATTTTCCTCCACATCATTCTTTTAAAACTAAGAACAGAAAAAAAAAATGTATTGCTGTTCTAATGAAAAAAATATTCTATAGATTCTTATCCCAGAACCTTGTTGGACTTCTGAATTAGCATCTGAATTGAATTCTTGTTGGTTTCTCTACAATTTTTGACCCTGAAATAAGGTAATGATGAGATGTTTTGTGAGCTTTGCTTGTCTGGCTTATGTCAAAGCAATATGTGTTGCATTTAGAACATACAACAAGAAAGCACTAGTGAAGATACATTTCCACAGCCTTGTGAAGCCCTCAAAAAAAAAATTGGTTCTACTGTCTCTTCCACAAACTGAGTTTCATCTTACCTGTATTCATTTTTGGTGTATGAGAGGAGTGGAAGAGTTTTATTTTTCCTTCTCATTGCAGATCTTGAAAATTAGGATGGTTAATCCACATAGCTATCTAAGGAAATCAAAAGTAGAGGCAAAAATATATCAATAGGGAATATTTAATGTTCTATGAATGAGATGGGATTTAAGAGCCTTTAACCTTCTAGAAGGAAGGAAGATTAACAAAAATTCTAGGGCTGTTCAGCTAGAAGGGTGTAACTGATAAATGAAAATTAAACCCATCCAAATTTGTTCCTGTCTGAAAAGTAGATCCTTGGAACTTTCAAACTATTGCTCTAGGCACAGCATATGCAGAGGAATGCAATGTAGTTGTCTATCTGGAGTACTTAACAATATTCTCTATCATCTGGCTCCATTTATCACTTATGGTGTTTTTTTTAAATACAGTTTTGAGTAATCCTTTAGGTAACAATATGGATCTCAATGTAGATGTATTAGGCTAATAGATGACAATATCATTAAGCTGTAACAGAATCTGCAATGTGAAGTTATATCTATTCACATCGTAATTTCTTTCATAAAAAATACCAATGAGGTCAAACAACTATACAACTAATAGTTCATTTCATTCACAGTTACATAATTACCTATTAAATGAAAAGATAGCCTCACTTTTATGTCTATACATTAAGTGTATGCAGGATTATTAATTTAAATTACTTCACGTACAGTATTTTCTGTACATTTATATACCATGTTCAAAGAAAGTATCAGTGGATACTACAAAGTCCATCTTTTTCTTTCAGTAGGTGTAAGAATTTCCATTTCACAGTTCACCTAGTAAATTTAGTTCATAAACATCACATCATCATTGCTGGGAACAACACAGAACTTCTCTATCATGTATTTAGCTTACTAAAATTATTTTTGTTGCAGTTTTGAGGAAGGTGATTTTTTTTTTAAAAAAAGGTAAAATAAATAACTCAATTTCATCAGGAAGTCTTATTTTTATTTTCTTTCTATTAAGTAAAATTAAACCCACAGAAATATTAGGACTTCAAAGTTCAACTATCCTCCCCACATAAAAGCAGCAATGCAGATTTCATAATGAAACAAAATGAATGTACATGTTTATATATGCATTTATATATATGTTATGCTATATCATATGAAAACCACACGAATTTATCAATATTAATAGTTTATTTCTGTTTCCTGATTCTATATTTATCAGACAGGATACAAAGACTAACCTTAGCCTTCCTAAAAAATTGGTTGCTCTTTTTCTGATACACATGTTTCTAAGGGAATTAAAATTGACATTTTCTGTCAGAAAAATAGTGTATATTGGCTCATGATGTTTTAATTTATATTTTTTAGTTAATTCTTTAAATATTTTTGCAAAATATATTGTAACTGAGCAGGAGTTTCCATTTAATAGTTCATAATGGTAAAGTAACATAACTTTATAAGTGGGTAGAATTAATGTAAGGCTGCAAGTTATTTGTGTGGGTGAAATTATTTCTTTATTTGTTCAGTAACTTCCATTTATCAGAATTTAATGCCATTTGTCATTATAGAAGTAAATTTCAGTTTCTCTGGAAATCATGTAATTTCAGCAATCTTGACTAACTTGAATAATATTGTGCTCTTAGGAAATACCATCACCTTCCTCTTCACCTTTTCTGAATCAGAACTAAGTATATGTAACAACTACATTCCTCATACAAACCTTTGGGAAAGCCAGTTATTAACTTTTTTTTGTCATGCCAAAAATTGATAATTTATTCTTACACTTTAGTTTCTATATCTACATTTCTTTATAATGCATCATGGTATTTTACCTTTAATGACATGACTAGGAAGTTTTAGTAAAAGCTTTCGGAAAGGACTTTTAAAAAGATTTCTTATAAGTCAAAATAAATTATATGAACCTGTTCTCATTTATCTACAATTTTAATAGACTAGAGTGGCTTGATCTTCCTCTTCAGAAGCCATACTGGTTTATCCTGCTCGTAGTGTGTTTATTGAGATGGTTTATAATTCAGTCATTAATAATAGCTTCAACACATTTATCTGGAATATCAACATGCAGCGTGAGCAGGTCATCAAAAATGTCCATACTGACAAGGCAGGTCTGTGGTTAAGCCAGGAAGTGAGTCCATGGGTCTGGGTTAGCATTTGAGTCAGTGGGGTACACGGTCAGGCACAGAGGCAAGGCTGCAGTGCAGTCGCAAAGCAAAGGGGAACAAAGATCATTAGCTTAAAATGGCTCCTACAAGAGAGAGGTGTAAGACCTCACTGGAGCTTTTTCCAGCTTATTTTTTCAGAGTTCTTATCAGCTAGTCTTGAGTACATCTAGCTAAACTTAAAAGTGTGTAACCTAATTGCTTTAAAATAGAAATGAAGTAAGGTTTAAAAGCTTATGTCAATCCAAGCCAACCCAATATATTTTCACTAAACTATATATTGGTATGAATACTTACTTTGTTGAATGCTTATACACATTTAAAAAACCAAAAAAAGTAAAGACTTGATCTTAAGGAGAAATGTGAGAGGATTCATAGATGTCTGAGAACAAATTTAATTCTGTTCACTTAAAAGGAAGCAAAGACAGTCTGAGGAACACATATGTGTAAAAAAATAGAAATAGTAAAAAAATAGAATATAGAAATTCCATTTGATATCACAGGCTGCAGAACCACTGTTATATTCACAATTCCTTTTTGATTATTTGCCACTTTTTATCTCTACCTCTGTCATGCACTTCCAGGGTAACAAGGCAGAGCTAATAGTGTATTGCATTATTCTGTGATGATAGGGGAGCACCCTGGAAGATAACTTGTATCTTCTGTTCAAAGACTAGCACTCCTCCCTGGCAACTGATTTATTTGCATATAATTATCTGGAAAGGTTGACTAGGTGTTACCTGACAGTGTGTGATCATTTTATGCAAGGGTGGTAGCACAATAATTCTATGATTTAGATGAAGAGAAGAAGCAATGAGTGATATTGTATTCTCTGAAAGACTGCCCTGAGTTCAAGAAAGCTCCTGGGGAAGGAGAAAAGAAATCTGAATATTTTTCTGTTTGTAGAACTATGTCTGTCTTTTTAACCACACAATATCTGTGTAAGCTTTGAGCATCTTTATCTGTCTCTGGAAGTAAGAATGGGGGAAAAAAAAAAGTATCTAAAAAAATTACATGTCTGGGAAAAACCTTGCATTTAAAGAACATGAGTTAAGTTGTTGGGGTCAGTTCTGGAGACAATAGTTAGATCTGGAAGCACTCTTCCTGAAAAAATGTAAGCTGATTTTTTTGTGTGTCTGTATGTGTGTGGGGGTGGTTTGTTGTCTGGCTGGGTTGGCTTTTTGTTTGTTTTTTTTTGTTTTCTCAGTGGGAAAACTCAGCTGAAGCCATAACATGGATATAAAATATTCAGTTGCCCTTATGAGTGAAAACCACAAAATTGGAATGAATGCTGAATCTATCTTTTTATCACAAGACAATATTTATTATCAGAATTTAGGATTTGCAATTTGTGGAATAGGTTTCTTTTTCTTTATTAGAGATTTACTTTTCCACAGTAGCCACTGCCAGAAAACAGCCTGTATAAACTTCCACTATGATGCAGCGTAGTTGTTCCTATATTATTCTCTCTCCTTAAAAGTTTTTCTTCTTTGATGACTCATAACGTATCTTGTTCTTCTTTTATTGTCTTCACTTGTGATGGAATTCCAAGGAAAGAAAAAGCACCTGGGTTTCAAAGCAAACTTAAGCTAATGGAGAATTTCTAATTTTTCCCAATATTTACGTAGTTTCTCCAGTGATATATAACAATATTCGCTCTTCCCCAGTAAGAGAAGACACCCATTTGCTACTATCTTGCATGAAATAAATAATCACTTATTGGCCCACAGCAGCAGAAGAAAAGTGAGTGTCTATTTGCTGGCTGATTTGCAAATGAAACAAACAAACAAACAAACATAAAAAGTCAAATAGTTGGAAGAGTCTATTCTGAAGGGACATGACTCTTTCTGACTTTTGTCGAATGCCTGCTTAATGAAAATACATAAAGAACAGACTCCTCTCTTGGATCTCCACTCATAAGTGAGTTACCTGAAATCAAACTGCAGAGTCAGAGTTCTGCTTGCATATCTGTCTACAGATCTTTGTATTCCTTTCAGTATTCTGACACAGTTTTGAGAAAATAATGACCTTGTTTCTTTCCACAAGTACAGCAGTAGATGGAGCACTGGAGAGAAAAACATAGGTTTGAATTTTCCTAGTTCAAGGAAAACCTAAGGTCCTCTTGATGCAGCTTTGCAACAGTTGGTTTATCAAATAAACAGGGATAACAGCATCACCAAAGCACTGGATAGGTTCCTCAAGAAGGAGGAAACCAACTTTACTTAACGGATGAATATATGGAAGCACGTAACTTTGAAAAACATAGTTTGTAGGTTATTGCAATTCTGCCTGAATCACACTCTGTGTAACTAGATCTCTAATTTCTTTTTATCTATCTAGGTACAATTTTTCCAAAATGCAATACTGATTACAGCATATATACTTGTATTTCTTTGCTAAGTTTTACTGTGCACACTTAAATTACCTTATTAAGAAATTCCATAAATTTAAACCTCTAATATTTCAGTAAGGAATGCACAATTATGTGGTGCATATGAATTTAGTTTTGTAATACATTGTGTACTTGTCTTTCTTGAAATTAATTATGATTCTGACAGTAGTTTTCATAAATTATATTTATTAAATGATCTGCTTAATACATGTTATAGCCTCACTGACATTGTTTTGCATTTAAAATTCAGATAAATTTTATCAGCTACTGCAAACAGCTTCAAATAATGGTTAAACAGCTGATATGAATTTTTTTTTTTTGGTATATGAACTGACCATCAATTACAGATTCTTTACTCATGAGAGAGAGGGCTAGTTAATTTGTAAGACTAATTATTCTGTCTTCAGATTGGGAGAGTTAATCTCTCCACTGAACTTTCAAATGTTGTTATACTGTCATACAAAATAAAATTTAGCAATTAGTACACCATGTGAGGTAAGAGGTCCATATCATTATGTATTTCTGTATGAGAAGAAACAGATAGTCTCTCTGAATTAATCAGATGAGCTAACAAATTACTATGGATAATTACAGGCATCTAGAGATGTGAGATTGCTAGCAATCACATACTTGTAACACTAAGAGAATAATTATATCTTGTGGTTTGCCTTGGAAAAGATTAAAAAAAATTCTACCGAACTGTAGCAATTTGAGTAATTTTACTGCTCATTAATGATCATTTAAGAGACAAGGGAAATTAAATGTTCCACTAAATATTACAAAGTAATACAAAGTATTTTCTAACAAGGTATCACTTCCTGAATCTGACCAAAAAAAAAAAAAAAAAAAAAAAAAAAAAAGACAGGAAATGTAAGCATTTCCTACCTGGGGCTGTTTAGCCTGGAGAAGTGGGCTGGGATGGGATCTTGTCAATGTTTATAAATGTCTGAAGGGTGGGTGTCAAGAGGATGAGGCTGGTCTCTTTTCAGTGGTGCTCAGTGGTAGGATGAGGGTCAATGGGCACAAACTGGAACACAGGAAGTTCCATCTCAACATCAGGAAAAACTTTTATACTGTGAGAGTGCCAGAGCACTGGAGCAGGCTGCCCAGAGATGCTGTGGAGTCTCCTCTGGAGACTTTCAAAACCCTCCTGGACACGTTCCTTTGTAACCTGCCCTAGGTAAATCTGCTTGGCAGGGTGGTTGGACTATATGATATCCAGAGGTCCCTTCCAAACCCTTACCATTCTGTGATTCTGTAAGCACTCATCATTAGCTTCAGCTTAAATCCTAAACTGCCTATAAAGACAGTCTGTGGGGAAAAAAAAAAAAGAAAAAAAAAAAAAAGGAAAAAGGTGACCTATAACTGAAAAAGATTAAGAGACACTCATGTAATACTGTATCTGGCTAAACTGAAGATGTAGTAAATTCCAGATTTGATAATAGTACTAGGAAGATATCTGTTTTACAACCATTCTGGGCTGATCAAGAAGATCTTTTCCTTCAGCAATAAGTGGCTGGTGCAAATAACTGATTCTGTTTGTTCTGAATGAATCTGTAGATCAAAGCTAACCTTATCTGACTCACTCATGGGGCTTGCCTACCCCATTCACAACTTCCTCACCTGCTGAGGAATCTCTCCTTCCTCCATCATTCATAGTTTAAAGCTCTCTTTACCAGGTTGTCCAGCCTGTTGGCAAAAATACTGTTTCTCTGCTTAGTCAGGTGGATCTCACCTCTTCCAAACAGCTGTTAACCTTCAATGAAGGTCCCATAGTCACTGAAGTGGAAACTTTGCTGCTGACACCAGCTGTGCAGCCGATTGTTGACATGTAGGATCCAAGCTCCTCCTCAGGCCCTTCCACCTCAGCAGCAGAATGAAGAATAGCACCAGAGGTCCCACGCCCTTGACTATCGTTCCCAAACCCATAAAGTCATGTCTGGTACTTCCCAGGTCACCCCTGGAATTAGTGCCTAAGTCAAACTGTAGTAAGGTGTAATAGTAAGGAAGCCGTAGCCTCTTCACACTATCCTGGATGTGACTGATTCCCTGGCAAGCAGCAAACCTCTCCACATGACTAGTCAGATGGGCAGATGGAGCCCTCTGACCTCTGCAGTACACAATTTCCTACCACTGTCACTTCACCCTTTATGGTCCTAAGCGGCTCAGGCTGTGCAGACAGAGATGTTTCATTTGATGGCATTCCTAGCTCATCAGCTATGAGGGAAGTGAACCTATTTTGTAATTGACTTCTCATGTCATCAAAGGGGGCAGGATTCTTTTTCCTGATTAAACAAGTAGCCAGTTTCTAGACTTCATCACAATGGCCATTTCCACTATCCAATTCCATAGGTACAAGCTCTTCCCACTTCTCTGCTGCAGTTGAAGATTCAGGCTCTTGAAGCTGTAGGTCTGAGAGAAGAACCAATATATATCTTTCTCACCCCCTTTGATGGTGCTCAGCCTGCTGACCTTTGAAAAAAAAATTTTTGTTTTTGTTTTTGTTTTTGTTTTTTTTTGTGTTTTTGTTTTTGTTTTTTTGCTTGGTGGCACAGCTCCTAAAAAGCTACACATGACTGACAGGCTAGAAAGCTATGGTCCTCAGACACAGCGTGAGGCTGCAGGCGTTTCCTGCAGCCTGAGACTTGTAGAGCTGTGCTCCCCGAAGTTCTGTCTTGTATTCAAGAGTCTGATAATGAAAGGCCATGATAAATAACATAATATACACTAAATGTAATAAATAAAAATTATTGTCTTTCTATATATCCTGGTTTTAGTTGAGACAGAGTTGATTTTCACAAGAAAGCTGGGAAAGGGCACAGACAGGATAGCTGACCTCAGCTAGCCAAGGGGATATTCAATACCATATGATTTCATACTCAGGATATAAAGTGGGGGAAGCGGCCAGGGAGGAGAAGGGATTATGGCTTGGAATCTGGCAGGGTGAATGGGTTGCCTAGGGAGGTGGTTTAGGCCCCATCCCTGGGGGTCTTTAAGGCCAGGCTGGGTGAGGCTCTAGAGAGCCTGATCTAGTGGGAGGTGTCCCTGCTCATGGCAGAGGGGTTGGAACTGGGTGACCCTTGTGGTCCCTTCCAACCCTGACAGATTCTGATCTGTTTTAGCAGAGGACTTTAGACCCTAATGGCTTAATGGTTGGACTTGATGATCTTGAAAGTCTCTTCCAACCTAAAGGATTCTATGATTCTGGGTGATGAACAATTCCATTGTGCATCACTTTCTGTATTATTTTATTATTATTATTGAAATTATGAGGAGTTCTCTCTTTGAGAGAATTATTGTAATTGTGTTAATCTGTGTATTTAAGCTGGAGAGAACAGGAGTGTTCAGGAGATCATGTAGCCCATGACAAGTGAAATCCAAATGAGTTTTACAGAGGGAGAAGGGAGGAGGGCAATGATAATACACAATAACACACTAAATCCTTCTGTATTGGTTATATGTGGCAAAATGTTGGCAGTGTCAGGGCTGCAGGGGTGGCTTTTGTAAGAAGAGAGTGAGGTTGCCCTGTGCTGGACACAGATGATTCTAGATGACTAACCAGGACACAGCTGAGGCCATCAGCCAAGCTGGTGCTGTCTCTAGGAAAACACATTTAAGAATGGGAAGAAAATGCCAGACAGGCAGAAGGAACACAAAAAGTGAGAAATAGCACCATGGTCAGAGGATGGCTTCTATATTCACCTACAAATGCAAAGGTTTGACCACACATACTGGTGTCTTTTAAGTCCTTCATGGCATTTAACATGAGTGATGGTAAGATAAGAGATACCCTTCCTGTTTATTCATTGCATGGTTATCCAAAACCAGAATATTATGGCTATTTCATATTTGCTTCAGTAGTAAACCATAACAAAATCCAGAAAGAATTTCAAATAACTTCTGCTTTTTTTTTCTCCCTAAAAGTTCCTTCATTTGAAGACATTGCTATATATTAGAGACTTTCTGATGTTTGAATTTACTGTCAAAATTCTCTAGCCATGATAATGGATTCAATGAACATTCATATTATAGTAATTCTCTGTTACAACACAAAGCTGAGTTATTCTTGTAAATATACGGTACCTGGAATACAGATAGAGCCTGGATAGAAACTTCCTCTCTCTGATAAGAAAAACAAAACCAACAAAAATTCATATTAGACTGTATGCAGTCTGTGTGAATCTGCAGGGAAAAAGACATTTGAGGATAAAGTTTCTTCAGTCTAGTGAATACATACATTTTAGATTTATGAAGTTGTATGCATTTTAATTTTGTAAGTAGAAAACTAGATTTATATCATTCCTTCTCTATACGCTTTTGGAGGGCTATAAACCTATGCTTATTTTTTTCTGAAGTGAATGCACTTTTCTGTATGACAGTGATTTTAGACATATTTATAGTTAAGTATTTATAGCGGGTTAATTTCAAAAAGAAATCATCTGACTTTGTTTTAGAAAGTCTTGTATTCCTGTGGTATTTATAGGCATTCAATTATCTCTTGGTCAAGCAAAACATGATTTGAGTCAAAGTTTTTCCCATCTTAGATGATTGTTAGGATATAGAATACGAGGAGCCTCTCATGTCAAAATTATTTTTGTGATTTTGAACAGTCAATGGAAAAATATGTCATCTCACTCCTTGGACAAGTATTTGGGTTTTGTCTTCTCATTTTGTGTGCAATAAATTAGGCAATTTTCAAAACATCATATATGAATCCTGTTCTCCATATAAACTGTACAACAAAACTGACTACCTAAGAGAAAAGGATTCTACCAGGTAGTGATGCACGTCAGAGCCAATCATTGGGATGTTTAGTTCCTACACCCATTCATCTACTTTGGGACATGAAGTGCTGGGCTTAAACCCCCAGCCCTGAATCAGGGTTGGCATATGCGTTATTGTTCTGTCCCGGCTAGAAGGCAGAACTGTGCCCCACCTCCCTTATCCCTCAGTTTCCCCAAATAGAGAGGTAAATAAGGAAGGCAGGGGTAATGAAAACCTTGCACCAAATTGAAAGTTAACAAAATGAAATATATTATTTAACAGGGATCAGAAAGGAAGAAGGGTAGGGGTTTAACAGGGAAGGGGGGTTGTAGGAACAACAAGGTAAGGAAGATTAAACTTCCAAATATACAGAACCCAAATGCTATGCTGAGGCTCCCCGGTGCTGGATCTCGCTGGATTGAGGTGGATTGAAGCTGGATGCACAATCCTTGGACGTGGATGGAGGCAGGGAAGAGTCTGTAGATCAGGCCCAGGTCGCTAAGATGGCCACGGCCACGTGTAGCACAGGGAGCAGCAGAGCAGCGTGTGCCCAGGTGCAAGGTCAAAGGAGCAAGAGGAAGAAGAGAGAGAGGCGTGCCTTTCTCGCCCCTTTTATAGACCTTGGCAGGAAGTCCTGAAGACAGAAAAAAAAGGGGAGTGGGAATAGAACAGGGGTACGCCCCTTTCATTCAGGCTTGTATCTGGTTTAGGGTTTCAAATCTCCACCCACCAGGGGCAGCAGGTTTCAAACCATTACAATTACGTACACAACTAGGCAAGAAAGACCCTCATGACTGGTGTTCACTCAGGGTCTGGCCAGACTTGGATGGGAACTGATTAGGAGATCACCACCAGGTGCCCCTGCCTTTCACACTAACTTGGAGGCAGGGAAAAAAAGCCACCTCTATAAGAGCTGATTTTGCTTGCAGTGAGGTTGGGAGGTCTTTTTATAGAGTGTCTGTTCTGTGTGGGGATTTTTGTTATTGGAAGGGCTCTCTGACTCATCACGGTGAGTGCAGTTCTCAGTGATGATGGGGAAAGGTCAAGACAGGAAGGGAATTATGAGGCTTTCTCCTGGCAATTACTATATGATTTGGATTGGGCTGAGTGCCTGGGTCCTTCCTTCCCCCCTGGCCTGGTTTTGGAACCAACTTGCTCCCTCCTTTGCTACATTATATGTTGTGAGTGAATTCATTGGTCTATTCATTCCTCGAGTGGTGGGCCACCTTGGATCTCTTGCATATGATCTAAGACTAGAGGGAAGGGTCTGGCTCATGTGTTGCCCATTAATGATAATATCATTTGGGCAAGTGGTCAGCAAAAGAGGGAATTACTAGAATGTCCTCTGCCAGCTGAATATATGCTTATGTGTTAAGGTAAACAATGATTCAGATGTTCCTTTGTTTAATTCCTCTGAATGGCTCTGTGTAGGAGGTATTCTTACATATATCTGATATCAGAAGAAATTAACTGGAAAAGTGTACTTGTGATTACTCCCTTAAAAATATATTTAAGAGATTATTTTATGATGTAGATCCCTGAAAGGAGACTGCCTTACTACATAGTAACCAGAAGGATGGAAAACTGTTTTAGAATGTGCTAGTGCCAGACCACTGACCTTTTCAGAGTGAGGAATTTTAGGCATCCAGATTCACTTTCATTCCCAACTTAATGTTTTAATCAACAGCCTGTAGTCTGGGACAATTATGAAAGAGAAGAGAGAGAAATATGAGAAAGATGGTAGTTTCCATCCCTCCTGTTTAATCTGTCATTGCATAGTTAAGAATATAAGACTTATGGGGAAAGAATGAGTGGGAGAGAGAAAGTGAGAAAAAGAAAGTTGACATAAGGATGCTGTAAAGCAGTGACTAGAACTGTTTGGGAAGACAGAGACCTAAGTTATTCTCTCTGCCACTAGGATTCTTTCTGAATTTTATTTAATGAATTCTGTTGCAAAAACGTAATATTCAGAAAATATTGTGGCACTAAATTCTGGCCTAAGTTTTGGAATCAACTAGAGCTCCATTTAAGCTTTTTCTGCATAATGTGGATGGGTTTCACATGCTGCCTTTACATTAAATCAAGATACCTCTCTTTGGGAGCAATTAGGCACTTTTTTTCTAAATCAACATGTTTCCCTGAATGCAATTTGCTTATTTGAAGTTGTTCTGTGAACCACCAACTTTTTATCACTTTGTCTAGGGATGAATGATAGAAAATCACTGATTTTGTGCTACTAAAGAACCAGTGTCTACATTTCTGCAGACTGGATTCAAGATTTGATCTGTATAAAATATTCCAGGTGGTAGATAGTCCTGCACTTGGAATTTAGGATGAAGTTGTTAGCCTTAGGCCCTTGGCAAATTCCACAGAATGATCCCTTTCTGGAAGGTATTTACTGAGACATCATTTATGGAATAAATCTCTTAATCTGAAGATTGACTCTTTTTAATAGGCAAACTCTGTTACTGAGTTGGTCTTTATTCCATATGATATGATTACAGAGAAAGACTCTACTTAAAGTGAAAATTAGTGTTGTTTGCATTGTGTCCATTAGCAAAATAATTTGCTCTCCTCTGATCAACTGTGTTTCTTTTTCACTTGGTTAAAGAGAAAACCTTACCATACAAAGACAGAGCAATGATGAAGCTTATCATCACTCAGGATATATCTATGTGCTAATAGAGAAGTTGAAACACAAGAGGTAGTTGGAAAATAAACCAGATTTATCTTCAGGGGTATTACCTCTTGTCTGTAAGAATGAGTAAGAAAAGTGTTTGAAGAATGGGGGCATGTAAAGGAGTTGCACAACACAATGACACATTAACTTCAGAGGTTAATTTGCAGCTAATGGAAGAAATATATGTTCACAAAAGCTGTTAGTGCACTATTTAGTCATACATAATTTACTTTTTTTTTCACGAGATCAGTTTAAAATGCATTTGAATACTTTTAAATACATATGTGTTTTTTTTTTTTTTTAATTCACCTTTTTTTTTGTTTGTTTAACATTAGACTCCTTAAAACCACTTGGTGTAAAAATTGAATAGTCTGTTGGAATGTAATGTAAAAACAAGGTGCATGGCCCACTGAATAATCTTGTTGTTCATTCTTGTGCTTAAATCTAATGTTTTCCAGGACAAATGTTTAGATGGTAGAAATCAAGGCATATAAAGATGAGCCTGGATTGAACTGTAACAGACAGCTGCTCCCATTAGCTACTACCTATCTCCTGAAATATGTTAATTAATTATTCAAAGATTTTTGAGTCCATTTCAGTGCAGAATAAAAATGTTCAGTAAGGATAATTTTTACTTTGCCTTGAAACAGAGTAAAATACACACAAAAGTTAAGAATCTTTTTTATTTCTGAGATATCCGTGTTCTTTATGCTGACAGTTTATGCTACATCTACCAGAAAATGCAATCAGATATTGTTGAAAATGAACTCTTAAACATTTAAGTAGACTAAATATAAGTAAAATTAAGAACAATGCCCACAGTACTCAATTCTGGCTACTTTTAGAAGCTTAGCTGTCTTTGCCCTGTTTTCCATTTTCAGAGGTGGGAATCTCTGGGAATTTGAGGATTCTATGTATAAGTGAAGGAACTATGACTGAATCATAGAATGTCTGGGCTGGAAGGGACCTCCAAAGGTTATCTAGTCCAACCCCCCTGCCACAAACATGGGCATCTCCAACTAGATCAAGCTACTCAGACCTTCATCTAGCCTGATCTTGAATGTCCCCAGGGATGGGGCCTCCACCACCTGTGTCACCCCACTATTGACGAACTTTTTCCTAATGTCTAACCTAAACCTACCCCTTTCCTAGCTGAAAGACATTACCCCTCGTCCTGTCACTACAAACCCTTGTGAACAGTCCCTCCCCTGCTTTCTTGTAGGCCCCTCTCAGGTACTGGAAGGTCACTATAGGGTCACCCCAGAGCCTCCTCTTCTCCAGGCTGAACAGCCCCAACTCCCTCAGCCTGTCCTCACAGCAGAGCTGCTCCAGCCCTCTGATCATTTCTGTGGCTCTCTGCTGAACACGTTCCAACAGCTCCATGTCCTTCTTGTGCTGGGGGCTCCAGAGCTGGACACAGGACTCCAGGTGAGGTCTCACCAGGTCAGAGTAGAACGGCAGGATCGCCTCTCTCCACCTGCTGGCCATGCGCCTTTTGAAGCAGCCCAGGATTCGATTGGTCTTCTGGGCTCCCTCTGCACGTTGGTGGCTCATGTCCAGCT
>NW_008594246.1:0-4596 GCF_000691845.1 Merops nubicus | reverse complement strand
CCCATGGTGGGAGGTTTATATTAATCATTAATTAATTAATTTTAATATTGGCATTATTATCCAAATGCAAATACTTGTGTGTCTTGTGGGGTATGTAGTAATGAAACTAATTTCTTTTATCTTCTAAGTGCTGTGTCTTTTAATTCAACATCTGGCATTATTTTGTACTTTCATATACCAGAGTAGTGCCTGCCTTAGAGTAAGAGGTTTTTGGGTCAGAAAGGCACCATAGACTTTTAACCAGCAGCTTCCACATTTAAGCACAGAAGCTGAAATAAAGGGATTATTTTCAATAGCTAGTCCTTGCAGATTCCATCTAACAGAACTGAGTATCTTTCTTCCCACCAATTTTCAGGCTAGTTGCCCATGTGGCCACTTTTTTTTTAGTTTTCTTGCTTCAGTGTATATGTGTCCTTTTACCCAGACAGAGTTGTGTAGCCGACTTATTCTCAGCTGCGAGGTTGGTCTCTTCTCTGTCTTCTTTTCTTGCCTATTAGCTCTACAAATACCTGCATCTGGAAGGCAAGAAAAGCTTCTACAGTGTATGCATGTCAGTATTTGCAAACCTAAAAGATAGAAACATAGCCATCTGAACAGCTAAATGTGTAAAAACTCCTACCCTAATACTAAGACCAGAAAAATGTGCCCATTCTGAGCAGTTTTTACATGGTGGTTGAAGAACTTGGATAAGAGTAAATGCCACATTTGCCTTAGTGTCAAATATGTAGATAGATTATTCCCTGTAATACTCAGAGCCAGGACCACGGTGGGAGGGACTGCTGTATTGACTTGTTCATCCCTCTGGTGGTTTGGCACTTTGGATCTCTCGTATGTGATGCGAGAATGGAGGGAGGAGTTGGGCTGCTGGTTTGTCTGTTGATGATATCACTCTATATCAGGCAAGTGGTTAGCAGAAGACACTCTCAGGATGTCTGTGGAGAACACCAAGCTGTGTGATGCAGTGAATGTGCTGGAGGGAAGGGATACCATTCAGAGGGACCTGGACAGGCATGAGAGGTGCGCCCATGCCAGCCCCATGAGGCTCAACAAGGTGAAGTGCAAGATCCTGCACTTGGGTCACAGCAATCCCAAGCACACGTAGGGGCTGGGCAGAGGAAGACTGGAGGGTACCGGCTGATGAGAAGCTCAACATGAGCCAACAATGTGCAAGTGCAGCCCAGAGAGACAACTGTATCCTGGGCTGCATCAGAACACATGTGGCCAGCAGGTTGAGAGAGGTGATTCTCCCTCTCTACCCCACCCCCATGAGACCACACCTGGAGTATTCATCCAGCTCTGGAGCCCACAGCACAAGAAGGGCCTAGGCCTGTTTGAACAGGTTCAGAGGAGTACCATGAAGATGATCAGAAGGCTGGAACATTTCTCCTATGAGGACAAGCTGAAAGAGTTTGTGTTGCTTAGCCTGGAGAAGAGAAGGCTCTGGGGAGACCTTATAGCGACCTTCCAGTACCTGAAGGGGCCTATGGGAAAGCTGGGGAGGGAGGGACTTTTTGCAACAGCTTGCAGTGATAGAATGAAGGGTAGTGGGCTCAAATTGGAGAAGGGTAAATTTAGATTAGATCTAAGGAATGAGTTCTTCACTCCGAGGGCGGTGAGACACTGGATCCAGTTGCCCAGGGAAGTTGTGGATGCTCCTTCACTTGATGCCATCAAGACCAGGTTGGACGGGGCTTTGAGCAACCTGGTCTAGCGGGAGGTGTTGTGGCCTATGGCAGGGGAGCTAGATCTAGATGATCTTTAAGGTCCCTCCAACCCAAGCCATTCTCTATGATTTCATAGTTAGGATTTTTTAATTTTTTTTTATTTTTTTGGAAAAGGTTTGAGGCACACTTGGGAACTCCAGGGTCAGGAAATCACACAGCCCATCTTGGTTGCTTGCCCCAGGAAGGGGGCTCAGTAGTCTGTGATAAATCTGAAGGTAAAAGGACCACAGTGTGGACTCTGCTGAGGATTCCCCAGAGCTCCTGATTGCATTCAGCATGACAGGAAAACATTCTCTCTGTGAAGGCCTTATCTTCTGTGATGAGGAATGGGGTGAGACAACAACATATGCTCTTCTTGTCATGTCTTTGATTTTATTTCCAGATGGCAATGCCCGTGGTGTCTCATGTGGTGTACCTCTGACAGGCAGTATTTGGTAGTTTGCATTTTACTGTGCCTTTACTTGTGCCTTTTAAAAGCCACCTATGTTCATTTAAAAGGCTACAGTGGGATGGAAAAAAGGGAAGTTTCCTTCTTGCCTTGTTTTAGCTGCTGCGCTGGATACATAAAGCCTTGTGGAAGGAGAGGAGAGAGTGTGCTCTGCTGCAGGAGAGGGGGAAGGACTTCTCAAAGGACAAGGTATGGCTCTGCAGCAGGAGCAGAAACAAATGACTGCTTGGAAGAGGAGGGAGCAAACTATACAGAGCCCTGGCTCAGGCTGAGGAAATAAGATTGCAGCTTCAGGAGATCTCTGAAGAATATGTAGAAAGGTGGGAAACCATCCAAAAATGTTATTTAGACAGGTATGTCTGTCTCCTTCTACATGCACACACACACACATGAAATGTGTATCCTTTCACAAGGACCCAAACCAGCACCGTATCAGCCACCAGGAGAGAGAGAGAGAAAAAAAAGAAAAAACAAAACAAACAAACAAACACCACAAAAAAAAACACCCCAACAAAAACCAAACCAAACCAAACCCAAGAAAACAACTCTAACCCAGCTGAAACCAGGACTATTCGCATCACCCTAGTTTCTTTCCAGCAGTCTGATCACAAAAAGTATTTCCACTGGCCACCTCGTGTTTGGAAATCCAGTTGAAGATCACAGTGTAAAATGTCTAATTCTTCCCTGTGAGATTTAGAGTCCGTGGCTAGATGTTTTGATGCTGACCCATAGAGTTACCTGATCTCCACAAGAGTTGCAGTCATCCTTTCTGTCTTTCTTGCACTGGAGGAAAGATAGCTGATGCTGTCAGAGATACAACACAAAAGTTTGGTTCCCTTCATTTAAAACTGTCCAAGTACTAATGCTTCTGCTGTGAGACAAGTACCATATCTTAATTAGCAAAAGTCAGGATTAATCCAGTGATTAGTGATCTTATGCCACTTCACATGGATCATTGATTAGCAGCAAATGTATGAAGTAATTTTATAAACTTAGAAGCTTAATATAAATGCTAATTAAGCAAATTATGATTAGCAAACCCAAAATAGCCTGTAGAATCTTCAATTTACATGGTGACAAAAATATACAACATAAATAAGCAGACAAATATGCAGCAATA
This sequence comes from Merops nubicus, assembly GCF_000691845.1. Taxonomy (NCBI): domain Eukaryota; kingdom Metazoa; phylum Chordata; class Aves; order Coraciiformes; family Meropidae; genus Merops; species Merops nubicus. The sequence continues at coordinate 1,304 of NW_008594246.1, read as the reverse complement.
CTGTTTCCTCTAGAAACTAAATTGTTGATACTAAAGCAGATACAAAAATACATTAAAAACAAAAAAGGGACTTGTGAATTGCTGAGATACAAAACTCAAAATCAGGACTTCACCATGTGTAACTTTTGATGATGCATGAGAATCACAACCAGGAGACAGAGACGAGAAATGGGTTGAAGCAGCTCATAGACCCTTCTTCTTGTTGAAGCTGAGGGAGAAGAAAAAAAGAAGTGGATAAAACTTCAGCTATGAAATATATGAAATGGCAAGATAGCTTTTGAGTTTTAAAATCCTTTCTGATTTTAGCAATCTTTATGCTAGTTGCTCTTTTCTGAAAAAATATATAACTGTAGGCAAAACCAAATCATGAAAAGTTAGTCCTGAGAATAATGGAAACAGAAGGACAGACCTCGTGTGGACAGAAATCCCCTTTTGTCTCACTGCTGACAAATACTCTCAAAACGGTAATCTTTTTGGGAGGAAACAGTTGCTTCATGCAAACACTATGATCTAAAGGTCATGCTTTCTTGCTTAAGAAATATAATTCCTGTGATAAATCTTTTGCTTCTCGCAGTGCTACAGCTCTTGTCCCAGAGCTCTCTCCATGCGGTACAAAGGGATAGGCAGGCAAACCATGGCCCTGAAGTGTGGTGCATCCCCTCGTGCAGCTGCTCAGCCTGTGGAAATTCAGCCACTTCAACAGGGCAGCAAGACCCTTCAGCCTCTGTGTTCCGACTGTAACACATTTCACGGTCCTTCTCCTGTTCCCAGTGCCCCTGCGAGCAAAGGTACATCCCACACACATCCTCAGTACCCTCAGACAAGGCTGCAGACTCTGTAACCTGGCGTGGAGTTGGCTCAAATTGTGATGCTGTGCTCTGCACCTGCCCCAGGTGCCTGGTGCTTTGTCCCCCCTTCCCCTCAGGAAAGTGAACCCCGGCCTTATGTGGCAAGATGACCGTTGAGGTTTGAAGCCAGATGGCTCCTGGTGTGACTCCTGCCTGGAGTGGGGAAGCTGTAGGCTTTGGGAAGCCGATTGAGCCTTGGGCACGTAATGGCAAAGAGGTTTTGTGCAAATGCAGAGAAACCCACCCAACAACCTGAGTTGAATACCCGGGTTTCAGGTCAGTTTCTAATCTTTTAGCTTCCTTTTTGAACCGGATTAATAATACACTTTGGAGTTAGGATACCTGGGATATTTGTGACAGCAAGTCCGAGCCTAGTACAGGCCTACGGCTCAGGGGCCAAAGCCCTGCGCTGAGTGCTCACCCTGCCCGCACCCTATGACCCGCAGCCCCGTCCCT
>NW_008594245.1:24805-38765 GCF_000691845.1 Merops nubicus | reverse complement strand
GGGGATCTAATTAATGTGTCTAAATATCTGAGGGCTGGGCATCAGGAAGGAAGGGTTAATCTCTTCTCATATATGCCCTGTGATAGGACACAGGGCAATGGACACAAACTGGAGCACAAGAAGTTCCACCTCAACATGAGGAAGAACTTCTTTACTGTGAGGGTTCCAGAGCACTGGAACAGGCTCCCTAGAGAGGCTGTGGAGTCTCCTTCCTTGGAGACTTTCAAGACCCATCTGGATGTGTTCCTGTGTGACCTGCCCTAGACTAGATGGTCCTGCTCTGACAGGGGGGTTGGACTCAATGATCTTTGGAGGTCCTTTCCAACCCCTAACATTCTGTGATTGTGTGAAAATAAAAATAATGTACCTCTTTAATATTATAAGTAAGGCTTGATTGGTTACTTTTGCTTCATGTTTCTGCTCCTTAAAACATTTTAAAATAAAGCCCAAATATTTAAAATTGGTAATGTACAAGTACAAATCCAGAATGGAATCAATGTTTTTGAGTGTATATATATGGTCATTAAAGCAGAGTATTTGTGCTGTGTAAGTTGTACGCATAAATGACAACCAAGCAAATATATTTGATAGTTGTGAATGCATGACTTCAAAATCTGATCCTAGTCATTCTTTAACAAAAGTACTGATTTCTCACAACTTCCTAGTCAGTAAATTGAAAGAACACAAGTTGCAGCAAATATAAAGAGTGATGACAGCTGCAGAAGCCTGTTCTGCATCAGAATTGCCTCTGGCAGACTTCCAGTCACATATAAAAATATTTTATCACTGTTTTGGTGTAATTAATTTAGAGAAGTATTTTTCTTAATTCTGTGTTAATCTCTCTGATGAATACAGTGATAATTTGTTACTGAGAAATATGAGTCAAAAATGATAATTTAAGTCCCCTGGATTTCATGACACTGTAAAACATAACTAATAAATTCTGTAAATAAAGCTATTAAGGTTATGATACAAAACAATGCAGTATAAGATTAAACAAGTATTTTTGAGGATTCCAGATATGGAGGTCAACAATAGAGTCTAAGATATCTGTTCTGTCCAATGGCCATGCAACAAAGGCACAACACTTGAGATAAGTCTACGTTAACTTTAGTAGCTGAAATACAACAGCTACCTGAACATTTCATGTCTCTAAGCTCTACACTGTCTTGCTTTTTTTTTTTTTAATTATTATTATGCTCTTTATTGACAAACTACAATGATACTAAAGAAACATTTACCTTACAAAGCTTGAATGAATATGGAAGCGACACTGTGTTTTCCATCAATTTATCCTTGAATATGGAATACCAGTGGCAAAAAGAGTAATTCCAACTTTAGTCTGCAATGAAGTGTTGAAGTGAAACTGTCAATATCATTATGCAGTCCACAGCAAAACAGTAAAGGTTTTACCAGCATTGTAAGAAATGGCATTCTTTTTATACATAGATGTTTTGTGTTTGGACCTCATATAGGACTGGATTTCCTTAATGACTTTTTTCTACCATTCTCTTTTCTACTGTTTTGTTATTTAGTGTTTTGGGCTTTTTTTGTGGTGTTTTTTGTTTGTTTGTTTAAAGTGATTTAATACTTTCCCTGAGGTACATAAAAGGTGTACCGTGTTCCTGAAATTGTGTAGATCTTGAGCAGGTCTTCATTGTTCTCCAACACCCTTCCCTCTTTTTACCTAAGTACACTTGGTCTATCACCTTTTGTTTCTGAGTGTTGAGCACAATGTCAACTGAATTTTTTGGCCAACCTAGGAACGTGTTTCAGTTCTTTCAAAGTCCAGGGAAGAGTTCATTGATTTCTTCTTGTGTCAAATACAGACCTTCCATTCTCACAGTCTTGTCATCACTGAAAGGTATAGAAGCTCCAAACTGCATGCAGATACCATTTGAAAAGTTCTTAACTCTTTTTGTCAGAGACAGTCTCAGTTGCCTCTCCATACAGTTTAAAAACATCCAGATAGAGGTATCACAAAAAATCTGCTTGTACAGTGTACTTGAGACCTTCTTTCACTAAAGGATGACTAATGTTGAGTAACAAATGATTAAAAACAGAAAGGAAGAAGAGCTCTCTTGTAACTTCCTTGACAGTTAAAAACTGCACCTTGGCTTGAAAAATCATGATATCTGGACAGCGGGATCTCTCTACCACATAGTTACAGGGATATTTATTAAAAAAATCTGTTATAAAATAATTTTTAAAAATAATTTTTTTTTTACATTAAAAAATAGTTTTAAAGTAGTTTTCAGCTAATGAAATGCTGATGCTAAAGAAAGATAAAATTCAGCCATGCATATAGGAGGAATATGTTTACCTTGCTAGGAAGAGAAAACTTTAAAAATTTACAAGAAACATCCTGGAAAACCATAATCTGTCTCATATTTCTTTATATGGATTTTGTTTTTATTTATTTTCATAAGACAGGTGAGTGTATATTCCTAATAAATCAAATTTTAATTGTTTTTTCCAAAAGGAAGAGGGAGCAATGGTGACAGGTGATTTTCTTCTAAAACCATGGCTTTTCTTATTAACATTCTAAGCACTTCACTAAACATTTAGAAGTTTGAGACATTCTAATATAGCTGGTTTTCCTAAATCTTATTGCTTACCTGTGATTTTTATTTGGTTTCACACTATTTCTATAAAAAATAGCTTTTGGGTCTTGGTGAGAATCCATGATTTAACAAGTCATCAGCAGGGGAAATATGGAATATCATAGAATCATAGGGGTTGGAAGGGACCTCGAAAGATCATCTAGTCCAACCCCCCTGCCAGAGCAGGACCACCTAGAGTACATCACACAGGAAGGCGTCCAGGCGGGTTTTGAATGACTCCAGTGAAGGAGACTCCACAACCTCTCTGGGCAGCCTGTTCCAGTGCTCCGTCACCCTAACAGTAAAAAAGTTTTTCCTGATATTCACCTTGAACCTCCTATGCTCCAATTTGCACCCATTACCCCTTGTCCTATCACAGGTCATCACTGAAAAAAAGCTTAATTCCATCTTCCTGACACTCACCCTTTACATATTTGTAAACATTGATGAGGTCACCCCTCAGTCTCCTTTTCTCAAATATATCAGTTTGTTCTGATAAACACTGTCCTTGAGGAATATGTCTTCTGTTGGACAGAAGAAAATGAAAGAAAATATGATAATTGTATATGGTGAACAGTAAATATTTTATTAAAATGTTGTAATGTGAAAATAAAATATTTTTTTAAAAATCATTATAATTCTAAGGTTTTCATTCCTAATGACCTTAAGAAAAAGCACAACACATGCAACTGTAAGATTATGTAAAAAAGGAAGTTTGAACTGATGAAAATGCAGATTAACATCATTTACATAAGCATATTGAGAAAATACGTTTTATTTTTACTTGTAAGATTTTTTCTTAAACATAAAATCAGTTACATTTTAGAGAAAAAAACAAAGCAACTTTAATAAAGTAGGGTTGTAGTTCAGAAAGAAGTGTCTTCGCAAATAGAATATTTGTTCTTAGCCTTCAAATATGTTTCTTTTTAATTCATCATTACATACTCAGAGCTACAAGTAAATCATATCTTTATCCACTACATCTATATTAAAAAAATGCAAACCCATTAATTAAGGTAACCAAGTTATTGATGTTGCTTCAGTGATTAAATATGAACCTGGCCATTTTCTAACAAGAAAACCTATATGGCTATATTTAACTTCTGTGTTTCCCTCTAATAAAAAATGTGGAATTATTTCATAACAGCTGCAACAGTCACCAAAAAAGTAAACACTAGCACATTAGCCATCTGCTTTAGTGGTTTTTTTTATGATAGTTAAGAGCTGTCATCTCTGGTAACTCCAGATTTACCATCTGAAGTTGACGTTGCAACTCTGATTAGCTTAACACTTATTATCTGTGCTGTAGAATTATAAGCTGTCCAACACTTCAGGAAAAGTCAGTACTCAAGCAGTTATCAAGAAGGAGCTAAAATCAGAGTGTGCTCTTGGGCTCAGCAATACACTTTGTGTCTCCTTTTTCTGTCCATTATTGCTGTAATCTGGCTATGTACAACTACAGATAAGAAGAGTACTACTACAAATAGTAGGCTTAATAGGCCTTCAAGCTAATTTCTTCTCAATATAAGAAAGGTTTGCTGTCATATTTGTCTAACTGTAGGACAATGAGGCTGAGGAAAAAGTTTGCCCCCCTGCATACATGGGAGTCCTCAAACTGTCAACCTGATGTGGCACTGAAAAGTGCCACACTTTATATTATTAAACTGAGGATTTCAGAAATTAATGTATATGCATGCCTGGCTGAAATATTGTTTGCTGTTTGTATTGAAGATATATATTCATTGAGTTCAATGCTATTAATATCATAGAGTTTCTGCCTTTCCATTCCCTAAGCACTTCCTGCTGTTCTCACAGTGTGTCCTATATATTTCCAAGTATATATTATAACTTTTGGGAAACCATTCATACTTAGAACAGTTTAATAAACAGAACAAATATTTGTAGTATACATTATTTGATGTATAATCCTGTTCAATATAAAGTTATTTTCTTAATGCATCTTTGACTAGTTTTAGCGACAGTTAGAAACACTAAAATATTAATGAATTATAGTATGCTATAAACCAGCATGTCACACTAAATTGTACATTTCTCAGAGACATGATTAGAGCTGGCTTTAGGTGACCCTACCTGAGCAGGAGATTTGGACCAGATGACCTCTAGAGGTCCCTTTCAACTCAAATCATTCTGTGAATTCATGTATTAAACTTTATAACAAATAGTCTGAGTAAAATAACCTTCTGTTCATTTGTTGACTGAATTTCATAAACAATATATAAAAGAGAAAAAAAAAAAAAACTTGCATAGTGATACAAGAAAGTGTTTCAAGAAAAATAAGAAATTGTTATACGCAATAAAACAAGTAGTTTTGCTTTTACCAGAGATACATTATTTTCATTCATAATCAAAGCCACTGTATTAAGCAAGTTTTTTCTAACAACAAAATAGACCATAATATTAAAACCATATTTTTGTGTTTGTATTGTGTCCATTTTAATTATTCATATACATTAAGTCTTTCATATAGTGGATATTTGTGAAGTGGTTTACACTTAACTACCTGACAAACCACCACCAATTTGCTATTAAGTTTTCTTTCTTCTTTTGACATTTTTTCTAAAACATACTGTTTTGTTTCTTTTAGTGGAATATTCCGTTTTGGTATCTAATTCTAAATAGTCATGTTGATATTTCTGGTCCTTTTCTGGTCCTTTTCCTAATGGAGTGCTTCACACGATATTATTTTACATTTCAAATATATAGTTATGATCGTTAGTTGTTGCTGATGAATGTGTTGTGTACCTTAGGGACAATTATGTGCGTTTTGTTGGTGGATTGATGTGGATGATAATCTGCTTGTAACATCCTATGTATCATACCTGTAATGAAAGAAAATGCTTATAATGAACATTATGAGAATAGTAAAAAGAGATTAAAAAAAATCTTTGTCGTTTCTGTTGCACATGTTTTTTTTTTTTTTCAGGACATGTCAATTAAAACATCCACTACAATTTTTCATAGAAATCTTTGAGTCATCTTAATGTTTCTTTCACACAATTTAGCAAAACAAGCTTAGTGTGAAGATGAAGGCACAAATACATTGATCACAGAAAACAAAGCCGAGATTCACTGCGGAGGTCACAGAGGATGAAAACCGGGTAGTTAGGTATGATGTTAAAACAGTGTTACAGCTCCTCAGTTAGGAACTGTAGGAAAAGTAGCTAACACATCCATCATTTATATTTCAAAGGAAAAACACTAAGCCATTCTCAGGTCTCTGACAGATAGCCCAGACCTCTGAGCTCCTGTTTCAAAGGGGAGTTGAAATAATCAGGTGGCTAAGATGTAGGTAAGAATTTCAGGTACTTCTGTGTAGCATTTCTACCTGGATTGGCTGCTCACACACATTTTTAAGTGACTTTTCTGAACTGTTAAACTCTTTGCTGAACAGAAAGACTGGGGACCTAACTTTCTATGTCAGGTCCAAGGTAGTTGAAACACATACTGGAACATACATCATTTTTACTATCATCAAATTTATAAATTTTATTATGATAAATACATGTGTATACATACATATTTCCTCCATACACAACTCTGGTTGCGTAACTGGTATGAGATCAATTGTATGAGATGACAGAGCCACTGAGCAAAGCTCTTGCCTGAGTTCATCTCTGATCACACACTGAGATGGGATCAGGTCAAGTGTGCTCACCACACTGTGATTCTGCATGTTTTGTGGCCCTGTTTTGTAATTCCCTCTACTGTCATGTCCACCCAATTTTACCAATTTCTTAAATAATTCACATAGTGTCTCCTGGATTTTCTTTAAACTCTTGTCTTTTGCCCACCAACCACATGCTCAACCATTCAATTCTTCTTGTAAATTAGGTGTTAGATGAGCAGCTCATATTCTAACCCATTAACAGCCAGGAGATTCTTAGCAACTTCTTTCAGTAAACTTATTAGTACCACAGAACTGGTACCATCAATACCGTCATTCTCTCAGCCTTGTACTTTCTCAGGCAGTGAGGGTTGCAGCTATTTTTGCCAATTTGGGAAGCACTTCAGTGTTGTGGTAGCATTTTTTTTCTTTGCTTACACAAAACCTGTTTTATTACCTTTTTATTTGCCTTGTCTCATAACATTTCTTCCTTGTATCTTACTGAATGTATAAATTAACACTGAATATTATTTTATCCTGAACAATTTAGAAGCTTATGTGCAAATTAAAGTATAATGCTTTTCATTCAGAAACCCATACTACAGGGAACCGTACTCTGCTAATGAGCACTGAGGGACCACTTGTAGCCTCCCAAGAAATTCAGGGCACTGTACTGTTTAAACTTGTGAGTATAATCTTCATAAGGGGTTATGAGCTGTTGCATGTATCAGGGCAAATTAAACCTTAAAATAAGACTTTTAAAACCACTGGAATTACTCTAGAGATGTAGGTAGTCTATTGTAAATGATTTAGGTGATTTCCCTCTTAAAAGACACATTTCACTGTAATTCATTTAAATTTCATTGATTTCAAAGCACAACTATGTAAAGAGAAAGGGATCTAGGGCTTTCATTCCTCTTTTGCTCCTTAGCACATGATTTAGTATATAGATCTCTGGTAGAGTTGGTAACATTATATCGTTATTTATATTTCAGGGTTTATATGATATTTTTACAATAAGAATTCTATTTTTAAGAATCCTTTTATGTTTTGAATAGGAAAAACTCATTCTGACAAAACCTCACTAAAGAGATCCACTTTTGGACCCAGGATCCACTTGGAAGAAAAATGGATAGTGGGGTATCCACTGGAGACACGAGAGGTAAGCCAGTTTTCCCAGACATATTGTCAGCTGTGGCCTTCTTCAACGAGTGACTACTGTGAATATGTCTTTCAGTCTCACTAACTGGAACTTTCATTTACAACAGTCTTGAATTACTGTCAGGCTTCGGAGAGACCTTAATCAAATGATTAAGGTACCAAGAAAAATAGAAGTTCAGGTTCTTTCTTAACCTACTACAGCACTACCATTTTGTCCTCTTAGATCTATTCAGTCAGCCTAGCCATGTGTGAAAGACCTCTGAGCAGAGTAATGCTTTGAGCTGGAATTGCTTGACCTGATCCTTGAAATGAGCACCATAAACCCCATCAAAATAGCCTCTAAAGGCTTTGTTCAGTTTCCTATAAAGGGGCATCTAGTGCTGTTTGAGATCCCCCAGGGACTTGAAACATCTACAAAGTGTCATAGAAAATACAAAACTATTATTTACTGACTTTCACAGGCAACATAGAACTCAAATTTAAGAAACTCTTACCCTGAATATTAGTGTGTTCATCACTTCTACTAACACACCTGAAGGGTATTGATTGGCCAGGCAGCCATCAGTCAGAAGAGCCTTCCTTGCTCCCTGGGACAGATCTTCAGTGTTGTTGAGTTGCTGTTTTCCACCAGCTCTCTTGACAGTGATGACTTGACACAATTATTTCCAGGTAAACTGAATATCATCTCTATTTCTTTTTTCCCTTAGGATTCTATACCTTTATAGGTTATGTAAGGTTTACATCATTTGTTTTAAAATAAATTATATTGAGGTAACAGGTGTTGAGGTATTAATTGTAGAAAGAGACTGGGAATTTCAGCAGGTAACCTGGCTGGCTAAATAAGGAGTTACTTGATGAACTGAGTCACAAAAAGGGTGCATACCAAAGGTGGAATCAGAAACAGGTGAAGAAGAGGGAGGAGCATAAGAGTTTTCACAGGTATTTAAGGACAAAATCAGTATAAAATTCAGCTCAAGATAAAATCATTGAAGGATAAGAAGACTAAAAGAAGAGATTCCACAGTAGTCTAGAATCTAATCTAGGAAAAAGAGACAGCTTAATGAAAGACAATTAAGCAAGGCTATAAGGTAATCATTTGGCATGCAGAAGATTGAGGGCAGAGCACAAACTTGCCCTCAGTTTTTCCCTTCACTGCCTGAAGCACAGTTTCTGGATCCTTTTCACATCCTCAGCTGAGCAAACTGCCCCTCTGTCTATGAATTTCTTTTGTTGGCCATGCTCCCACTTACTAGCTAAAGAGATGTCCAGACAGACATTATGGACAGACAGCAGACAGGTAATCCCTAAGCAGCAGTCAGTAAAAGATCAAGAGTGAAGGGCTTTTTTAAACAAGTACCTACCCATGAGTGAAGAGCTAGCAAAACCTGTTAGTTGTGACAAATCCTAGTAGCTGTAAAAGTAACTGAAAGCTCATTTTTTATTACACGTAAAAACACGGGAAAGAAAAATCTAATAAGTGAACGAGTTTCACAGAAGCTTCAGGTTGTGGTACAGTGAAGGGAAGGAGAAAAGCTGTGGGAAAAAAAAAAAAAAAAAAGAAAGCCATCCCACAAGAAAACTTCACCTAAATTCTTATTATATAACACAAAGAAATTACTGAACAGCACCAGAAAAAAACTAACTCACACCCGCATGGCATCATCTGCTGAAAAGCAGGGAATAAGAATCAGAAGCTGTCCAGAATCCCAGTAACAACCTCTCCTGCCACCAAAAACCTTTGGTTATTTTGCATAGCTTAAGACAAAAATTGGTTTCTTTTTACAACATTTCAAGCTATGTCTTTTGCCAGGATAACCCCTATAACATTTCACTGTAAAAAGGAACTGATATCATCTTTGTTCATTGCTTCAAAGGCTATCTCAGCTGTACATCATAAGTAGAGTATCTTTGTATAGCTGGCATTTTATTGTTGTACCAAGCACTTATTCTTTTCACTTTTATCTATGCTAAGTAATTGTTCAGGAGTGTTATTGACCTTCTGACATCAGATATACTTCTTCCAAAATACTAAATCTGCTTCTGAATTCAGTCTCATTCATTCCAGACCAACTGCCTACAGGAGCAGTACTGACACTGCAAGCCGTCATCTTACACCGTTAGCCAACACTGAGCAAAGAATGACACCAGGGTTTGCACAGACACAAACAACATAAACCAAAGTGTCAATATTCCATGGCGTGCAGGTAGGTCATGTAGGCAAACTGTCTCTCCCTGGGGTTCCTTCTATTTCACATTAAAGGTCTGTCTAGGCTCTTCAGACAAAGCCTGTGATGTATGTGAGGTTGAACTTGGGGTCAGTTGTTTCATTAAAGACCTGCAACTTTATCTGCAGATCTTTTGGAGATAGATTTGAAGTTGAAAGACCCAATGATTCTGCAGTCCTACATAAGTAAAACTTACACTCAAAACTCATCTTTCATGCATACACACACATGTATATAAGTACACATATGTGGATATGCATGTACATGTATGTGTTTGTAGCTGTGTATAAAAATATGTATATATATGTATTTATATAGAGAGACATACTTTTTATCTTTCAAACTTTACAATTACAGCAACATTAGGGACAGCTCTGGTGACACCTAAGAATATAATAATGACTGAGCTGTAAAATGTCTCCTTATCGTGTTTGTAATTCTTCCTCACGTTTTTAAAACAGCACAATAATATGATCCAACAAAACTAACAGTCCCATTAGCATGTTGTTATATTAAGAAAGAAATCATTGTCACTTAATGCTTCAAAATTTTCTGAAAAAGGTGTTCTTCGAGTAATTTACATTTGCTTTTCAGAGTTTTTGCTAGAAAACCTGCTTCATTTTTCTTTAGATTTATAGATGCTTGTGTTAGATTTTTTTTTCATGTAGTATAACATATTAACTAGATTGTGGACCAGATTGTTTATGAAAAATGTTAGCTTGGGACTGGATGTCTGACAGAAAGCTCAGTGGTATTTTAATATAAAGAACAAACGATAGGTAATTTAAAAAGAAAAAGCTAAAATACATGTTGAAGTTTTCCAATTTATTTTGGATAATTGAAGAAATACCATTAAAGCTAAGAATTTTCTTCACTTTTATATACTCCAGAATTGCTTGTATTCAATGAGAAATATATGTGCATGGTTCACAGATGTATTATAAATATGACTTTTTTTCTTTATCTCAAAAAGCCTTTTCTACTATGCTGTAGTTATTTTTAAAATTTCTCTAAGGCTGCATTTAGCAAAATTTTAACCCAGAATAAATGTTGACTGCCACACTGTAACTTTTCTATATTATAAAAGACAATTATTGATAGTTGCATCATTCACCTTGGAACTATGTATCTGTGAATGTACTCCATAGCTTGATTCCTTGTCTTTATCAGTGTGTTCATATATGCTGTTATATGTGTTGTTAGCTTTGTCTTTAATTCTATTTACTATTTAGATGAAGAGAAAACACATTTCAGCAATACATAATGATATCCATTTTCCTTTTGATTATTTAGCTTATGTTGCACATATGAAAAGAACAGTAATCATTGCCCATCAGCACATTCTGTATTTTCGTGGCAATTAAAACTGAGACACATTTCATGGAAGAAAACACAACAATATTTATCTTTTGTTCTGTCAATGTCCTTGGTAAGGAAAATTCTGTTAAAATTGCACATTTGTAATGACTAGCATGTATAGCAGGAGATAAAAAGTAATTTTACATAAACTGTTTTTAAAATTTAATTCATAAGTGCAATTCTTAATTCTCTCATGACCTAAGTAGCCTGCTTGTAAGAGTCAACTGCTTGTGCAGTTAATGTTTCTGCAAAAGCAAGAGACCTATCAGGTAACAGAGGTCAACAAATAATACTCCCATGGTCTATTTTTTATTAAAAAAAAAAAGTTTTAAAATGAGAAAACTTACCCCAAAACAGACTGCCTTTGGGATGTGCCTCATGGGGACATAGTTCAGGGGATAGCATAGCGGGCACAGTGCACGACATCCATAATGCAGGCAGTGCAAAGTAACAACTGGGGGAATACACATTGCCATGGAGCCATGCCTCCGCCAGAGTCCCTCCTTTTGCTTGGTACTCATCCAGGGTTGCCTCCCTACCAGGGCAGTGGAATTGCTGCCTCTGCCTGCTGTGCTGAGACCCCTGACATATATCCTTTGTTTTTTTTTCTGTGGGTTGGTTACAAAATCTGTTAGCTTGAAAACTGGAGTGGAAAGAGGGCTGGTTTCTTCCTTTTCCATTGTTTTCCTAACAGTTAGGAGAATCAGATGAAGAAGAATTATGGTCCTATGCATGCTGCGAATAAAAAATGTTTTTTTATGTTACTACTCGTTAGTTGCACCGACCCCCATTTTAGAGAGCTACTAAGTGAAACATTCATTTTATGTGAAAGGAGGTGCTGGTGGAAGTCAGCCATAGCAACAGTATAGCTATAGACTTCCCTGGCTACATACCCAAAACAATCAAATTTTTTTTAATTGTTGGCCCATCACACTAGCTCTTGAGGAACTGGAGTGCCGATGCAGATTAGGCTTAGTACTGAGAAAGACTGGACCCTTTTTTCAAATGTACTCTGAAAAGGGAGAGAATAGGCAGCAATATACATAATGATGCAACATGCTCCTAAAGCTATAGCTCTTTAACAAAAACTGCATGTATTTCTGTTTATGAATCATGAACAACTTGAATAATTTAATTTCCTTACCAGAACCTCAACTGTTCTGATAATTAACCTCATTCTTAACTGGGGTTAGGAAGATCACCCAATGAAATTTTAACACTCCCTTTGCTACTCCTATTTGCACTAGTTAAGAATACCACCCAATAGCTTACATAATTATATCTTTCAGTGTTTCACTGTTCATTTTGCATTCTGTATTTTTAGTAAAGAGAATGAAAATGAATTGCTTTAGGAATTTTGTAATTAAAATACGTTATTTAACTTGTGAAGTGTTAAAAGATAAAGGAAATCTTATTAAAAGTTATTTCAGAAAGTATTATTTTATTATCTATTTTTGCTGCAAAATAGAATTGTTAGCCCAAGGTCCAAATACATCCAACAAGATTATTACAGCTATATTCCTCTGATTTCAGATCATCTGCCAAACTTGATTTTACAGACTTCAGAGCCTGCTTCGTGTTACCTGCCTGCTCCGTAAGCTAAACTGCAAACTGACCTGAATATTCCATTATAACACATTTGGTTTAGCCCTGTTCCGGAAACAGTGATAGCTATATTTAAGAAGTTTAACAGACAAAAAAAAATATTTTCCCTCTGATGTATAGAATTTTTTTATTCATTAACAGAAAGGAATAAGAAAATATGCAATGGTCAAAGTCATCCATAAGACTGTCTTAATTTTTTTTTTAAAAAATCAAGTTAAAACAGTTAAAATAATACAAGTTTATCTGAAAATTAGTATTTAAGTGTTTTGTCATTAAAACATGATTTAAAATATAAGGCAGCTTTAGCTTTATTTTGTATTAATGCTTGCTGAGTACCTTACTCTCCTCTAGGTGATTTTCTAAATATACCTTAAGACCTTCAGTATTAGGTATAGGATGACACTCCTATAAAAATCCTGTACTAGTAGTTTTGTTTTATTTGCTTTCCCCTCATCACTTTCAGCTAGAGATAGAGAGAATATAAGGAGTTCTGCAGTGGCAAAGTCCTATAAAAGGAGAGGGGGCTGTACAAAAGGAGTACAGAGCTCTAATTCCAATTCACCCTGGGAACTACCGTCCTGTCAGCCTCACCTCTGTACCTGGGAAGGTCATGGAGTAGATCCTCCTAGAAGAAATGCTAAGGCACATGGAGGACAGGAAGGTAATTCAGGAGAGTCAGCACGGCTTTACTAGGGGCAAGTCCTGTCTGACCAATCTGGTGGCTTTCCATAATGAAGCAACTGCACCGGTAGACAAGGGAAGAGCTGTGGATGTCATCTATCTTGACTTTGCTAAGGCCTTTGACACTGTCCCCCATAGCATCCTCCTTTCTAAGTTGGAGAGATAGGGGTTTGATGGGTGGACTGTTCAGTGGATAAGAAACTGGCTGGATGGTTGCACCCAGAGAGTAGTGCTCAATGGCTCAACATCTAGCTGGGCAAAAGTGACAAGTGGTGTCCCTCAAGCGTCAATACTGGGATCAGGGTTAATATCTTCACCGGTGACATAGACAGTGGCATTGAGTGCACCCTCAGCAAGTTTGCTGATTACACTAAGCTGGATGGAGCAGGTGATATGCCAGAGGGACAGGAGGCCATCCAGAGGGACCTAGACAGGCTGGAGAGGTGGGCTCAGGTGAACCTCATGAGGTTCAACAAGACCAGGTGCAGGGTCCTGCACCTAGGGAGGGACAACCAACATTACCAACACAGGCTGGGAGAGGACACGTTAGAAAGCAGTCCACTGGAGAAAGACTTGGGGGTGCCAGTAAATGAGACGCTGGACATCAGCCACCAATGTGCAGCAGCAGCCCAGAAGGCCAAGTGAATCCTGGGCTGCATCAAAAGCAGCGTGGCCAGCAGATGGAGAGAGGTGACACTGGT
>NW_008594245.1:12154-24328 GCF_000691845.1 Merops nubicus | reverse complement strand
TATGGGAGGGGGGGGTGGGGGGTGGACTACATGACCTTTGGAGGTCCCTTCCAGCCCAGACATTCTATGATTCTATGAGATTTTTCTGTACTAGTGCAAAGCGTTTCAGAGAACCATGAAAAAAACATATTGTATTTGTTAGTTTGAGGTCAGGGCCTTAACTCTGATAAGTAAAAATGTGTAACATTTTCATTTACTTAAAGATAAAACATTCATATATTCTTTCCTTATAACTGGGATCTCCAGCTTCGCAGTGCAAAATTTAATTTACACTGATTCCAAAAGTACCTTCTAGCTCAGTCTGAATCTACACAATACAACCCACACAGATAGGAAATAAAATCAATGCTCATGAGAATTTCTTTACTCAAAGATTTCTAACTGAATAAGATTAAATTAGTCAGCAACAATATTTATTTTTAAATTTTTTAAAAATGATTTTTTTCTCTTCTCCGAGGATATTAGACTAAATACAAACAATTTTGTGTACTATGTTGACACACAGTATTCATTGTGTTCATTTTAAAATAAAGATAACATTCAGTTGAAATTTTTACTTTGAGATTAGTTTTGAAAAAAAAAAACACACACACACTAGCGGTTTCCAATTAAAATATCAGTTTTGAACAATCTTCCTATGCAAAAATTTTCCAGTAAGATCACCATAATTTTTTACTGAAAGGCATGGATAAGCAGCTTATTAAGGTCTTCTTGACAGTTTCTCTTTTATGCAGCAAAAAGGAAACTGCAGACTAAAGTATAACAACTTTTTAATTCTTGCTTGTGAGACATTTTTCAATCCCTACAAAGATGTTTTGTTCCATATAAAGTAAGTACAAGTGGGAGAGATAAGTTCTTAGTATTGAGAGACTTCAATTGTGTTATCTGCTGACAGGAGTATAATATTTTTAAGTAACATAAGATCAGCTCACTGATTGACACAACACACATACAATAAAATAAATGAAGAAAAAATTGAAGTAGAGGAAGTCATAACATTCAAGGAAGCTAAAAATATTTTTTTTTCTGAATAATCATGAAAAATGCAATCAACTAGGAAGCTAAAAGGCATACAGCAAAGAAAGTACTATGGAACATATTTTAACAGGAATTTTTTTTTTTTTTCTATCTATTTATTCTTTTCATTTACAGGAGCAGAGTTATCCCTAAGACTTTCTTACTCAGGAGAAAAGAAATAAAAGTATTTTAGTTGATGCCAGTTTGTATTGCTTTGTCCTCACAGGAGGTAATGGGTAATGCGTACTTAAAGATTACAAGCTACTGGCCATTTGTTTCTGAAATATTTAGTTTCAGTATAGTTCTGAAATATGCGTCTTGTGCTTGTAAGTATGTCAGACCCCCAAAAGTATGAGGTTGTCTTAAAATTATTAGTGCAGGAATTATTTCACTTTTCTTATTTGCCTTCTTTTTATTTCAGCCTCTAAAATTCTGAAATCTGGAAAGATATTTGGAAACTGAAGCAAAAATAAACATAATTTTCACAAATCTATAGGTCATAAATAAAATGCCACATGTTGCCAGTCTATTGAAAACTGTAAGAGTTGACTAATTCTGATTTAAAGCAAAGGAATCACATATTTTGTAATTTCTAATCAAGAAAAGTTGCTCCTTGAAGTGTATGTTTAAGAAAGCATTCTCCAGTCATTATGGGACAGTAATCCAAAGGCTATTACAGTCTGCCTCTACTCAATAAAATGCTGGAGTTGCATTTTCTGTGCATAGCACTAAAGTTTACATGCAGGATGATAAGATCAGCCAGCTGCAGTACCTTAGGAATGGCAATTCTGCTGACAGCTTGCCCAATGATATTACCATTAGCAGGCAGACCAGCAGCCAAACTCCTCCCTCCACTCCCACATCACACACCAGAGATCCAAAGTGCCAGACAGCCAGAGGGAGGCACAAGCCAATGCACTCACCCACCACACTGGACATACAGAAGGGAGCTAGCCAGCCAAGGAGCCAAGCCATGGGCAACAATATCAGCCAGACCATGAGCTCAGTTATATTGCAGAGAAAAAGCAGCTTCATGTTCTGGTGCTTTCATCCTGGGAGCTCCACTTATCATGAAGAGTCAGGGAGCCCCTTTCAATAACCAGAATCCTCACACAGCACTAACACCATATAGGCAGGCACACCAACCCCACTACAAGCAGAGTCAGCTTTTATAGAGGTGGCTTCTTGCCCCACCCCCAAGTTAATATGGAAGGTGGGGTCACCTGGTGGTGATCTCCTAATCAATTCCCACCCAAGGTTGGCCAGACCCTGGGTGAAAACCAGTCAGGAGGGTCTTTCTTGCCTAGTGTGGACATCATCCACATGCCAACCCTCATTCAGGGCTAGGGGTTTAACTCCAGCACTTCAGCAATATCCATGTTTTTCCCTAGTTTATCTTGTTTTCTGTATGCACTGCAGCACACAAACCAGAGCTGAATTAATCCAGATGGACCTGTGCAGGTAATTTCCCAAGGAACATAAGAACAGGGTTTTGTTAGGGGAACGCTTTCATTTACTGAGGATAATATGATTTCTGTATCACCTTTGTCTCTCTTTTGACCTTATATAATACAACAGGCAAGGTTATACATTGATGTAGTAAAATGGAATATGGAGATTAGTTGATGAACAAGAGTTTAACAGTTTGGTACAGTTAAATGACTTCATAAAGTACTGGGAGGAGATACTGACTCAGGCCATGAACATTGTGTAGCCAGGTGACTGCAGAAGCCCACACCAACTCATCAGATTTAATGTAGCTTTTCAGCTTTCACTTTTGAAGCCAGCTAAAATAAGCCCATGCACCTACAAAAAGGAAAGCTACAGCCTTAAACTACAGAGTATTTTCAATATTTTTACAGTAACCAGCTGAACAGGAAATAGTCCAGGTTAGAAGTTGGTGGGTTTTTTTGTCTTTTTTTTTTTTTGTGTGTGTGTTTTTGTTTGTTTGTTTGTTTGTTTGTTTTGGTTTTTTCCTATTTATTTATTTAT
Organism: Merops nubicus; assembly: GCF_000691845.1. Classification (NCBI taxonomy): domain Eukaryota; kingdom Metazoa; phylum Chordata; class Aves; order Coraciiformes; family Meropidae; genus Merops; species Merops nubicus. The sequence continues at coordinate 21,319 of NW_008594245.1, read as the reverse complement.
TTATGCCAGTGTAGATGATTCCATGACAGAGAAAAAGGAGAATCCTTTAGCTCCAGTGTCTGAGTGACTCTGATCCTGAGGAAGTAATTAAATCTGAAATTTCAAGAGACTTGTCTGTTATATTACTCATACTTTTACTTGCTTTGGCTTAGGCAAATCATGTTTCCACCAGTTTAGTTGCATTTGGAAAAGACAGGAATGACTAGGAACTGTCGAAAATGCTTATCCTAGTGGCGTAAATCAATATAACGAGATTGGTAAAGAGTAAGGATTCATATTTTACATTAGGTCACTGGAACTTTGCTGACCTTTTTGGAATGTAAGCAGTTTCAAGAAAACTGTTGGTCAAAAGAAATAAATATTAAAGATCTAATTTGTGTGACACTTCATGGTTATGAATGGAGAACTGGGATTAAAACGGTTTCCATACTGAGCCAGACTTAAAATAAATGGAACATTTCAACAAATTGATTTGGGCTGCCAATAATTCTCTGTAGTCCATTCTATTTTTGCAGCTATATGTGTTTGAATAAGACCTTCTCCAGAACAGATTTTGTTCTGACTTTATCCTCTTGATCCTTCCACACACCATATTGATTAGCATGGCTTTTTCAGGCTCTGCTTTGCACTGCTGTTTTTGTGCATCTTGTTATCCTAGCATGTACTTTCAACAGTACTTCAAACTAACTTTTCTCCTGCATTTTACCTTGTATCCAAAAAGTTATAATTTACCTTATGACTAGTTTTGGACACATGTTCATAGGACTACATTGACTTAAAATACATAACTGACATTTTACTTTTTAAGGACTTGCATATCTTTGTTTTTGATATTATTTTAAGGTACTTTCAGAAGCTAGTAATTTTTTCATATTTTCTCTTGGTTCACAGAGCCTAACATTTGGCACAACTAAATGTAAAAGCAATTTGATTTCTTAAGTTTCCAGACAAAACTGTACATACCTTTAGTAAGTGATGCAAACTTCGTAAGGGTAGTTTACAAATGGCTGGGGAAGTATTTTTTGAGTATGTGCTCTTGAAAATTGTTGCTATCTTGATTCTTACTTGTCATATAAGATCCTACTGCTTCAGCTTTCTTAAACATCTTTGAGTTCCCTACTTGTCTGGAAGGTGCTTGAAACCTTTACTTTAAGGTGTGGATGTACCTTGTGAACACAATTCCCAGGCAGCCAGGGAAGACAATGTTCCTGTGCTAAAGTATCTCCTGTTTGACTACAGATACAAGCTCCCCCCAGAAAAGTTCCAAGAATTTAAATTAACAAAACTTTTACAGTTACAGAGAAAAAGAATTCTATTTATCATTTTAAATGCATAATGCAAAGAGGAAGTAAAGAACAGTTACGGGAAGCTAAGACATGAAGAGTGAGATTCCGTTTCAGATTAACATACCCTTATTTATCATGTATGTGTTGACATGTGAACAGGGCATCTAATACTATCATGTACTACCTTGACCAGTTGTTACATGGTAGAAGAGAATATTTGACAACACACACCCAACAGTCATCTGGGGTGTGGTATGAGGGTGGGGAGAAAGAAGATAAAAAAACCTAAGTGATTTAATAGAGTCTTTGCAGAGATAAGTGCAGTCTGTTTTCTTAGGACGCCATTTGAGTGCATTAACCAAGAAGCCATTTCTGCAATTTGCTCTCTCTTTTGTTTACTCATATGCCTCTCCCTCTGCTCCAAATGAAGCATGAGTCTCACAGACTCCTTCCCTTTACAATCCTGATTCAACCTGAGGGTAAACTGGGAGAATGCTGGACATAGTGGAGCAATTAAGGAATGAACTCCATATGCAGCAGATTCATACAGAGTATGAGAATGAAGAGATGAAAGGGAGAGGGATTAAGATTCTATCTATAACACTAATCCTGGTATGTTGTATGTGCTGTATCCTCAAAAGTATTTTTAAGTTAGTTTGGCTGGTTGCAGTTAATCAAACAGTGAAAAAAATACACTGAGAAACAACACCCTGTAATATTTGAGTGCCAGCAAAATATCCACATGGGATTAGCAGATGATGCTTTGCGAGATCTCTGCCACTTTAATTAAATGAGTAGTAACAGCAGCAGGAGGATGACACTTACTACACCAGTCAGGCTCTTCTTGGGCTCTACAGATGATTATTACTAGTGGAGGAAGTAAAGAAAGGCAAAAATCATTGTTTTTGTTCCAGACTGTTGAATGAATGGGATTTTGTGGATGGAGAGCCTTCTGCTTATTTTCTTCAAGCTTAATCCTTTTGTTGTGCATGCCTTTTACTTGTTAGATACCACCAGGTCTTTCCTACATCATGACTTCTTGGGGGTTTCCCTAGCTTTTTTTCCAGTTTTTACATACCCATCTCTCACTTTAGTTTTATTTTCCTTCCCAGTCCCTTTACTTCTGGTTCTATTGGTGTCTTCATTTTCCCATTTGTCCCTGCTCTACTGTATTTTTGTCCATTCTCAAATGTTCAGTTCTCATCTCTCCCACCTAATCATTGTCAGTCACTGCTCAAACTAATGTTCAGATTCCTCATTTACTTTATTATATATAAGGTCCTGGAGGTCACAAAGCCCCAGTTTCCACTTCCTTACTCAATCTCTTCTCTACATAGCCGTTTACCACATCTCCAAGTACTTTTATAGCATACCTCTGGTCTTCCCACATGTCTTTTACAGCTGCCATTTTTCATTATCTTGTTACCCTTCAGTATGGTCTTGTACCCTCTGTTCTGATTTGGACTTAACAACAGAGTTTATTTTTTGATATTTGAGCAAACCAAATCAGTGCCACTTTGTTCCAAATAATAACACTGGAAGACTGCAGGAAAAAAAACAAAAACAAAAAACAAAAACAAAAACAAAAAAAAAAAAAAAAAAAAAAAAAAAAAAAAAAAAAAAAAAAAAAAAAAAAAAAAAAAAAAAAAAAAAAACACAAAAAAAAAAACAAAAAAAAAAAACAAAAACAAAAAAAACCAAACAAACAAAAAAAACCACTCAAATTGCAGTAAGAAAAAAACCAATATATTTTGCTAAGCATCATTCTTTGTAATAGTTTTTTCACCTGAAACATTCAGCTGGAGATCATTTTCAGAGGAAACAGAAGATAAGATTGCATGTTTGGCAAAGCTATTTTATTTTTTTAACTAGGTAAAGCAGACTTACATGGAGAAGTTATAATTTGTTCCTCACCTGCCCCATCATAGATTTCCCAGGGGTTCTTTACCCCCACAGTGTGAAGCTCCTAACCCCAGCTCCATCATCACGACACTGAGAAGTGATGAGTTGCCATCAGGACACTTCAAGGTTTCTTGTATTCCACAGTGCATCATGACAGATGTGGAAAACTGGAGAAGAAACAGCAGTAATGTGGAAAGGGAAACATCATAGTAAGAGTGTGGTTTTGCCTGCACTTTAAGTAGTTGCAGAAAAAGCAGGATAGCTCTGGATATAATAAAATAAAATACGAGTGTTAACAGTAAGTAAAAAATAGAAAGGGAATATTTAGTTTATGCACTGATTGATTTATTTTTTTTTGTCTTGGAGAAGTTTAATGTACTCATATCATTGTATAATATCCTATGGAATCTGTACACAGTGTGATTCTTGGATATATGTCTTTGGTTAAGTTTTGTTTACAGTACTTGATTTTATTTCAGAGGTTTTATTTGAATGTGTTTGTTAGCAGCTTATACACTAACAGAGGTTTTTCACTAATAGCTCTTTCATTAGAGAAAAGCAGACTTTTCCTCATTTCTGCAATTTCATTTAATCCTGTACAGTTTCTGTGGATAAACCGGTGTATAATCTAGCTATGAATGCTATAAAAGCAACAATTTCTCTCTCCAGAATCCTCAAGTCCTACTCATTTTCTTTTTGTAACTCAGTGCTTCACTGCTGGTAGGTCGGTCGCCTTCTCTGTATCTCTGGAAAAACCTTCTACTTCATTTAGCTTAATTTTAATTTCCTTTTTGAATATAAATTGGTTAAAAAACTTTTATTCTTTCCTATACGTATATTTTAATTCCCTTAATCTTGATATTGCATGTTACCATTCTCTTCTTACCTCAGAGAAGCTGTGTGGCTTTTTGGGTTTTGGGATTTTGGATTTGGTTCAGCTGTTTTTTTTTTTGGGGGGGGGGGGGGGGGAGTTGGTGTTTGGTTTTTTTTTTTAGTCAGATTTTTTCTATGAAACAGAATGAAAAGAAATGGTTACTGTAATATTAACATTTGAGTTTTAAATCCAATGGCCAGAGATTTTTTTTTTAACAGATGTGCTGCTGTAGCTGGGATTTTGATTAACTACACTGTTTTTTTAATTCATCTGCCTCTATATTTCAGAAAAATAGTTTGCAAGGTTCTATTGACTTTCACCACAGTATCCATGAACACTCTGTCCATGAGAAAATTATTCTCTGCTTGATTTTCAGCTCTGTTTTTGTTTATCCCTCCGAAGCGAGCTTCATACACAACAGAATGGCAGATAGAGCATGTGGCAGACAGCTAATGATTCATAATGACAGACGCATAAACAAGTTAATGCATGCTAGGGAAGGCTTTTTTTCCTTCCAGAACACCCTACTGGAGGCATGCCCTTCCCTGTCCTTTTTGCTTTGTTGGGGTTATGTGTAGTAAGTAGAGGAAAAACACTTTCACAACTACTTAGGTTTTGAAACATGTCTTTCAATTTTAAATGAACATGATACCTGGCATATTTGATCAAGGAAACAAAAGTGTGTTTTTGAGATGTGAAGCCTCCCTTCCATCTGGAGTTTTAGTTGGTGGTGGAATAAACCAGCAGGAGAAATGGATCTCAGCCCTGTGCAGACGATCTGTGATAACCAGACTCTTTGAACCTCTTTTGGAAGGAAGAACATAGCTGCAAGAACACCTCACAGCTGTTGCATAAATATACACTAAAGAATGTTGTGCAGAGAACAAGTCCCAGTAATTCACAGACCTATAGATGTACTGAACTGGCAGTGCTCTTCATTGTGGATAGAAGAACTGTTGGATATGCTTGTTTTCAATGTACTGTCTATATTAATTTTTATCATGCAGTATGAAATATTTTGTGGTATAGCACCAGACAGGAAGATTGCCTATTTGCTTTGTTGTGCCTACTGCAATCTGGTGTCCTCAGGAGGAAGGAAAAATTGCATCTCCCTAGAGTGTAATCACTTTGGTGCAAGCTGAACAGGCACTGAAAAGCAACATCAGAGGAAAAAGTGTGCCCAGGACACTTAGAGTCATTAGCAAGAGAGATTTGTTTTCTTTCATTTTATTCTATCTCCACAGCAGAATTGATTATTCTGTCTTTAAAAACTTACTTTATTCTTTTGTGTTTGTGTTCTAGTAAAACCTAAGTTTAGATACTGAGAACATGACTGTTAGTTTTAGTGTGTTCGCTTTAATGAAAAGCTGCAGGTATAGCCACCTCAAAGCTTTGGCTCTTTCAGGGTTCTCTCAAAGAATGTTGTCTGGGTACTGAGAGTAGAGAAGCTTTTAATCAGTGATACAGGGACTTGTTTTTCTGATAAAGAAAAGTGTTAGATACTGATAACTGGATCGATGGGCTCTTGGCATGTTGTTTCCTTCAGTAGAGCTAATATCAGTAGCTGTCTTTCAGGGGAACAGATGGAAGTTTAAAGATGACTTTTGCAAATAAAACCCTCACTAAATTAATAATGTTGAAACTTAACATCAAGTAACATAAATTCATGAGATTTGAGGTGAAAACATCCATGATCATAGAAAAATATAACTTATCAAAGAGACTAAAATGGCACAAAAGATTAATATAACTGTCCAAATACCTTTTTTCCTCTTTGAACAAGAGGTATTATATGATACAAAGCCAACTTTCCAATTCTTTATATGTGGAGTACACAAGGGAGAGCCAGATGCTCTATCATGTTCTTTTGCTGAGAGCCAAAGCTTTACAGAATTAAGCATTCAATGTCATGAAAATAACCTTTGAGCTGCTGTATTTCCCCCCCCCCTCCTTGAATGGAGCAGTTGATCCTGCCTAAATACTATCAGTTCTGTCTTCCTTCACTGGTGTTCTGACTGCAAATAAAAGATGTTGAACTTCCTAGCAAAAACCTTGAAGATGAAAATGTACTAAGCTAGTGAATTAAAAACAAAACAAAACAAAACAAAACAACACAAACACTTTGGAGGAATAAGAAAATTGAATCAGGACTACAAACAAGGGGCAAGATAGGATGCAGTTTCTGGCTAAACACACAGGGAACTCAGGTTCATTGGAGATGAATGTGAAAGACAATAGAGATTGTAATAGAAAATGGGAGAGGAAAAAACTTGTGCACAGTGCTGTCCAGTAGAGGGGATATATGTGGGCAGAAATTAAAGGGGAAAAACCAGCAGAAACAGGAGTCATATCCTAAAACCTATAGTCCAAATCATGATCCAGATATAGAGCATGAGAAAAAGAGCAAGGTCAGTAAACAACAGTAGCTGAAGATGCAAGCAATAGTACCAAAATACTTGGGGGCCACAAGACTGGATGGAGCAAGAGAGAATGTGGTGGTGTTGGGTATGTGGTGGCCAATTTTAAAGACATCAAGAAAAATGGAGATGAAGGACAGAGTCCAGGGAATGAGGTTCTGAGTGGTGTTGGGAGAGAGGAGGTAATGTGTGTGGATGCTACACAAGATGGGGAAAGAAGGGAGCATCACATTTATGACAGATGTCACCACAAGTATGAAAAAGATGTCAGACTTGTTTACGGAAGTGGAAACGTGTGTGCATGGAGTGGGGAAAAAGGAGATAGATCTGGGAAAGGAAGAAAGTAAATCTGCAAACAGTCCAACATGGAAAAGGAAACAGTCAAGTTAGACCGTAAGAAGGACGGAAATATGAGGATACAATGCAGAAAAGGGCTGTGGTGAATGGCAGATGATAGGGGACAGAAATCCAAAGGAAGTATGTGAAAAGTGCTGTGAAAATACAGCTGTAGCACTTTATCACACAAGCTTACACTATTTCAACTTGCCACGGATGGGCAAAAGGTGACAAGTAAAGTTGGAAAACAGGAGCACAAGCAGGGAGTGTTCTGCTGCTCTCAGTTACCATTATCTGGATCTCACAATTCAAGAGGAAAAAAAAAAAAATCCCTTTTCACCATCACTGCTACCAATATTCTTACTCTCAGAAGACATTTCATGGTTGAATGATCTTATTTGCCTTTGAAAAGCCGATACAGAAGTCAGTAAGTATGGTAAGACTTTTTCTGCCAGTGATGGAGAGGTTTTTTTCTTAGTGTCAGTTTGCATTTATAAAAGAAGTGGAGACATTAAGCCCCTGTCTACTTGTTTTTCTGTAAAGAGAAAAATTATGTGGTTTAAAAGGACATCTTGGAACACCACACATTTGAACTCACATCTGCCTTTTGAAGTAAACGTTTGCAACTCTCACTCTTCCACGTTCCCTACCTCTGTTGCTTTCTGCTCCATCATATTAGCATTTTAACAATATGCATTGACATTGCCAAAAATGCAGCTTTCATGCTTCTCTTTAATTTACACAGAGAAGACACGGACAGCCATTAAACTGCAGCGTGCATTCCCACAGTCTTCTTTCCTATGAAACACTCTACACTTGCATATATAAATCAAACCCATAATAAATCAGAAATCAGTGCCAATGTCTGAGTATATCTGGGTGTACCTGTATGGAAGCCTATTATCACAGCCTCTGATATTTTTAAATAGAGAATTTGCATAGCTGTGGCTTAATATTGTTTACAAATCAGCACACTGTGAGGATACATATCATTTTATATTATCTTGATCACTCTGTAAAATATAAAGGCAGAAATATAAGCACCAAACAACATGCCTAAGTGTAAAATATTATCACTTTATCCTCACTTACTTAAAACTCCTTTTACATAGTAGCTCAGGTGAAACAGTGTAAAAGCAGATCCAAGTAGCATGTTCACCATTGAGAAGGATCAGAGCCACCCACATTACCCTGCTGAAATCCTGAATAAAAATATTTTCTACCACTAGGCTAAACACATAATATTAAATAAATATAAAGACAGAAGAAAAATATTAGAGCTGTGTATCTCTTCCAATTCTGCCTACTATTACTCTGAAAATCTTAATGCTGCCTCTTAGGAAACAGTCCCACAGTTTTGGAAACATATATGAGCATAAAACTGCTTTAGCAAGCCAGTTGCTTATTCAAAATTCTAGGCTGCTGAAGCAGCAGGGTCTTATGCACCCAGGGAGGCAGCTCTGTGGGATATTAGTGACAATAGCACTATGTGGAGTAAGACAAGGAGATTGCCTTTTCTATATTTTTGGTGCAGGCATCTGTACCTCTAGCAAACAGAGATAAGAGGAACTTGCTTTCTCCCACAGAATAACAGAGTAGAAAAACATTCAGAATAAAAGCTTCTAAGGAACATCACGCTCTGACTTCGTAGTACTGGTTTCTTTATGAACACGCATATGCTGGCATTCTTTGGCTGTATGTACAGGTGAATGACCCACACATATAGACTGTTTCAGTTATGGAAACATCTGGGTTTCCTTAGTTCAGTCTATGCATGTGTGAGCAAGTCCTAAAGTAAATCGTGTGTGAGTTTGAGCACAGTCACTCTGTAAGTATTATTAATGCTGTTATCGCTAAGTTGTACAACCAAAGATGAAAAAAAGACACACACACAAAATAATAAATGCAAGCCCCTCAGTGGATTTAGATTAACTCCTCAGAAACAGTTGAAGTTTTTGAATTAAGTCTTATTTGAATTGAAGCCTGATACTCCTATATGTTTTGCCAATGACCAGGCCCAACAAAAATGATAACACCAGCAGGGAGATGAACCAATATGCAGACTGTATTGTAGGCAGAAATGTTACTGTATGAATGACCGCCGGGGGTACAAACAGGTCAACCAGCTCGTACATGATCGACGCCACCCCCAACGATCCCACAAACGACATGACCCGGCCCACAACAGGTGGTACAAACAGGGAACCGAGGTTGCCCATAGTTGGCATGAGAAACAGCCACACCAGCCAGTTAAACACGTAAGAAAAAAGGGTGCCCACATGGCAACTCTCACACGATCGCCCCGCGTTTGCAAAGGTCTAAACAGACCAGGGCCCAGCTCCAGGGAGAG
>NW_008594245.1:0-11989 GCF_000691845.1 Merops nubicus | reverse complement strand
GCACCCTGGGGGGAAGCTATAAGGCAAACTCACCCTCTCTTTATGAAGGGCTGTGGGAATCACCCATATGTCAACCTTAATTCGGGGGCTCGGGGTTCAGACACCAGTATTTCATGGTCACCATTTGGAGCAAAGCTGTGTCTAGTTCAAGCATAAAAGAGCTTATCAGAACACATGGAAGTTTTCCATCAGTTTTAACTGTCTTTGCATTGGATCCAAGGAATAAATTTTGTTGTCTTGGGTTATTGATGTTCAGTTGTTCACAAATGCTAAATTCAGTTAAAAAAGCTATGCCTAAACAACAATGTTGTGGAATCCAGCTGGAAACCAAGACTGAACTAATTTCTTTGCTTATTTTTCTCTCCATATCTGCCACTGGACATGGTGTCTTAGCCGTTACTCCTCTTTTTCACATACTACTGACTCAATGTTTGTAGCAGAATTCAGGAAAAACGGGTGAAGTTTATTTAAAAAAAAAAAAAAAAGTTTCAGTATTTATTTTCATTATACACTGGAGCAAAAGACTTCTGGGCCTTTTTAAATTTTTCATGGGAAGGGGAATCATGTCTATCTCAGAGTAGCTACTAACCTCTTATCTGAGGAATGACTTGTCTTGCTGACTCACAGCTTTCTCTGATACTGGACAGAGATGTAAACCTGAATTTTCTGTAAAGCACTCATCAAATGACTATTTTCAGTATATTTTATTTTTGACTAGAACTCTAATTTTTTACTTCAGAAGCCTGATGAAAGAATCTATCAACAACACCAACAGTTTTCCAAGAAATATTCCTATTTCAATCAACTGTAATTTCCAGTTTCATCTAGTATGGAGAAAAAAACCCAAGTTTTCCCCCAAGAAGTAAATAGTAAAGAAGCTAGAGGTAAAATGTAAGAACTACTGCATTAGACAGGTTTTCATTTGCATTTGTAAAGTCCAAGATCTGATCAATGAAACTCAAGATTTTAATAGTACTCCACACTTTTAGACACTGAGACTTTAGAAGACTATAAGAGGTTACTTTATATTCTTCATTTACTCTTCTAAAAAAATCTATATTTGCATAGCCAGTATTTCACCTTCAAAATACTTGCCTGAATTTCTTATGAACTTTTCTACTGATGCAACCTCAATGGCAACTTTCTCACTCTCCTATTGCTTTGCTTTCAGCAGCCTCTTCTCAAATTTAGTTTTGCCTTTCTCTAGTTCAGCCCTAGAACTCTTGCCCACACATTTAGTTGTTCTTAAATATGCCTCCATCAGTTTAAAAATGTTTTCCCAAAAGGACAGATCTCGGGTTCTGAGTATTTCTCCTTTGTATATGAATTTTTTTAGATAACTTTAATCTTTTCACTGCTTTCATCTCTCACCACGTTTGTTCCTTCTCTTTCTGTTTATCTATTTTATCGTAACCTTTTCACTGTGAAGGGCTGCCACTCTATACAGTATTCTAGGGGTGCCTTAGCAGTGCTGAGAGCAGATGTCTTCAAACATGTCTAATCCCAAATTCAGTACTATTCTTCAGTTTATTCTTCTTGTCACCAATATATGTTAAATGCCAAAGGATAAAATCCTTAGCTGGTGGAAAGTGGACATTGAAAGAAATGTAGTTTTACTAATTACACTAGCTGTAGCACCATCTCCATGTCATTACCGTTTTGCTGAATAGAGTGTAAAGCCCAGTATTGATAACTAATGGAAAATGGTATCTAAGCATATGAGCTCACTTAATGCAGAATGGTGCCATCAATAATTTTTATCTTCTGAGAGACTGAACCTCAGTTAACAGAAGGTATGTGCAATATAGAGAATTTAGGGATTTCATATGATTGTTCACTGAAAACTTATTCCTGTGAAGTGTCCTGGGTGAAGGGGATATGTTGATGGAGCATGTTTAGATGCTGATTACAAACTGTTGTATTAGTAACTGAAAAAGCTGCAAACCTTTACAGATGTGTGAATCAGGATAGATAGGATTACAACTCAAAGGCACATTCTGAGAAGTGGGAAGATGACAAAAGAAGGAAGTAAAGAATTTTTGCACCTTTTGTGCTAGAAACAGGTTACAAAATGACTGAATTTCTGGAAACATAAAGCTGCTCCAGAATAAACTATATTTTGTGCTGAGCAAGACTTTCACTCACTACTTCCTGTGACGTTTCAAAAGACAGAAGCTAAAAGGAACAAAATTTGAGAACATCTGTTTTTCTCTTTACAGCTGCAGCACTATCACAAGGCACATTTGTGGGTGATACAGACAAGTGAATAGCGTGTTTGCACAGCATGGACTTTCACACTCCTACACACAGCCTCTCCCTGTTTCTCTCTTATGCCTGATGAGAAAAATCTCTTCAATACATCAGCTATTAAACTTTATAACCATGCAGAAATTGACAGTAAAAATGTCAACAGCACTTTCTTTGAGTAATCTAAAAACAGGGAAAATAAGAAGGAAAGTACTCCATGATTTCTTTGTATTGTTGACATGGTGTAAAAAAGAACATTCAAGCCGTGCAGCCAAATGCTTGAAAAAAGGAAGTAAAATATTAAATTAAAAATAAAAAAAAACCCATAAAAATAAAGGAGGAGTGAGCCTAGGTACTGACTGGATTTTACACCTTATGTCTGACAGCTTTACTATAATATTAATCACTCAGCTTATTGCCTCCTGTATTTGAATAAATCACTGGTAATGCTCTGAAAGCGATATTCATGTAATACTTTGCAAACGTTCCCATCAAATGTGTCCAAAGTTTTTCAAGTGAATGCAATGGTTAGAAATAAACTGAATGTCAGAAACAAATAAACTCCAAAAGCTGTAATTCAATGTAAAGAGTAAGAATAAACCGATTTCACTCAGTGTGGAATTGTTATCTATATTATTTTCCTTTTTAGAGGATTTTTTTGTTTTGTTTTGTTTGTTTGTTTTTTTCTCTAAAGCTTTTTAACTATCAAAGAACTAAATGATTTAAATTGGAAACTTGGTTATCCTTGAACGAATACGGTTGAATCTAAAGAGCTTTGAAACAAAATCCACAAAAATACTCTAAGGTCACCTGAAACAGTTTTCTTCTGCATATCTAGAACTCAGTATTCTTGGAACTCTGCTGAATGCTTATAAAAAATGGAACATGATGGGGAAATTTCAAGCTATAGGAGCACAGCTACTAGAAGTACCACATTACTCTTCTACAGACTTTAATCTCAGACTGTCACAAATCTTTGAGACTCTTAGAACCTCTGAGTTTAGTGGTAACAGTGGAGCTGTCTGTCCTTCTATATCCCGTGGATTCTTCTGATATGTGTGTGGGTGATCAGGTATCCTGGATAAAAGGAAGAAGAGAAGACAAAGAAAATTTGCCGCACAGAAGAAGGTACAACTTAGGATCTATGGCATAGATTTGTGGCATGAAGCATGAAGAAAACTGAGGAACTGAGGTTGTTCAAGGGAGTTGTAAAAGAACTAATGTGCTTGCAGGATATGCATTATTTTTGAACTGTAACATTTTATATCTAAAGAAATCACAGTGTTCAGAAACATCCATACATGTCCACACACAGAAAATCTCTTAGTATATATTACCTGAGAAATAATTGCATCTAAGAAGGACACAACTGAAATCACACATTTATCTTAGAAACAAATATGAACATCTTTTAATCCCTACAGCTTTCTTGGTTCCAGTATTCTTTCCCTTGGGGAGAGGCAATGCTGCATACTTGGTTTTGTAAAGTAAATGAGGGAAGGGGATATTACAGTCTAAAACAAGCTTGCTGAACTATACCTATTTCAAATTTAATTTGTAGTTTTAGAACTGGCTTTCACATTCATCAAGTCAGTGAAATGAGACTATTTTAAGAAGGTATGAATCATGCTTTACATTTAGCTATCCATTTCTTGAATGGTAGGCAGAGCCAAGGTACTCCGGGTAGTTTGGATGGGATGACTAACTTTTAGACAACGTAAAGTTAAGTGACAGGACTCAAACGCACAGATGTTTTGCTTTTGATCATGAAGGAAGTCTGAAACTGAGCTCTCTCTCACAGGCATAGAGAAGTTTCAAAAACGTAAGAACATTTTTCTTCCTAACAGCATAGGTAAGAATATGAAATAAACTATTAACTTTGGCACTACCTGAATTTTGACAGCTTAACCTGAAGTTAATGTTTACCTTAGCATAAATGTTGTGTAGGATTTTAAGTATTAAAAAAAAAAAAAAAAAAAAAAAAAGATGGAGATGTACTCTCTAGGATCTGAAGCTTTTCTAGCTTTTGCAGCTCCTCGAGATGAAGAATCCTTTAGGAGACTTCCATTCTTTGAAGTTACTTAACAAAGTGTCATGGTAACTCTCCCAAAGCCTTTGTAGAATAGAGATTTCATGTTATATTTTGCACTACAAAGCTGAGAGACACCACACACTGTATACTATAGCCTTGCCTGTGATTGCCTCATTTATTTTTAGCCTCATGTAACTTTAGTTTCATTAATCATTTTCTATACCTGTGGGGAAAAAAAGAGTTTTAAAAACGATGTCTTAGGCCAATTTCCTTCATGGGGATATACTTAAGAAAAATCATGCACATGCAAGTCCCTTTTTTTTGTGGTACAGTGCATTGACTCCAAGGATTTGTACAAATCCCCAGTGGAGAGAAATCTTCACCACAAATGTAACAACTCAAACAAGCACATGTATCCTAGATGATGAAACAGAGCATTCTGTATATTTTAGAGATGTGTTATCTTTCTTTGCAAAAAAGAAAAGCAAGAAAGTTTAGTTTGTTTTGCTAGCTCTTTTAAATACCTATTTTTCTACATATCAATTACTTTTTCTCTCCACTTCTACCTAAAATATGGAAAAATGTTTTTCATTACTTTTCTGCAATTTTCTTGCACATTCTATGCTTTTGAAATCAGTCAAATATTATTTTTTTCAGAATGGTACATTTTTAAGCTTATATTAAATTAATCTTCAAAAGAATATCATTTGTGTCAGAGACAAGGTCTTTAATGAAGCTACAACTGCTAAATTAAATACAGAAAGAGTAAATGTTGTTTCAGCTATAACTATTGCAGTCTTTCCTGTTGAGCAGCAATTAAAAACTGACAATTTTTTTTCCTGAAAAAGGTTAAATGTCTTTATTCTTATGTTATAGTCAATGAAATAAGTCCAAAGATGCACAGTAATTTTTGTACAGTGAGGAAAAGTACTAAAATATTATGGTGCTGTGTTCTGGTTTTAATCACTAGACTATGTCTGAAAAGAAAACAAATTTAAGTAATAATATTAATACTTCTTGAGATAGTTTGAAGATGGAAAATGGAGCCATATCCAGAATACTGGGGCAGCGGAGGCATTATGCCAAAGACAGTGAGGCATGGGCTTGACTTCCCTGGAGGAGGTGGTTCTATGTAGAGGTAGATGAGTGCTCAGCTGGCTCAGAACTGACTGGTTTTACCAGCAACACAGCTTATTTCCATGCTGTGGTAGCTGAAACGTGCTTTCAGCATCTTAGTTCTAATCCAAAGAGATTGTCACCATACTTTGCGAACAGTAAGGAGGAGATGGGAAGGTGGTAGGAGTTCTTGGAACTATTATTGATACTCAGATATTTAGGATGTGTCTATAACAGCATTTGTAGATTCGTTTTTGAACTACATTTGTCTTAGAAGTAAACAAGAGGATTCCAAAATACATCTGTCTGAAAGGTCAGTTTAACCCTTTTTGGTACTGCTTAGACAACTTTATGTTGAATGAGCCTACCTGTAAGCTGACAGTTCAGTGAAATTTATTGAAAAACAAGTCTTAATCAAAACCTGTCATGTGGCTGCCCTAGTGGTTTTAAATGCTAATTGCATTAATCCCTTTGCAATTACCTATTAGCATTACTTTATTAATTCGATCCCTCTCATTACCAATACAGGGCCTGACTCTCCCTCATAGCTAAGGTAAAGTGGAAATAATTGCATTTACATCATTAAAGTAATTAAATATTAACTCAAGCCAAAAAAAATGAAACAGGCTTTCTTTTTAAGGCTTTTGAGATTTGAAAAAAATCTGTTTTGAAAATAATTTGGTTTAATCATTGATTCATAAAAACTTCCTTATGTCTTAGAAGCAATTCCTGCACCACTGCAGGATACATTTTCAATGAGCAGTGGTGGATATATTTGTCTCAGATAACTCACCTGTCTTCTTTGCCTCACACTGGCAGAAGGCTGTTCGGTCTTGACTTACTCTATACTAGGTCTTACACTTTCCTTTTACTCCTCAGTAAAAAAAGATGCATGATAAAAGTGACACAGACTTACAAAGTCATGTCATCCTGTGGATGGACAATCAGTTGCAGTGGGGTTTTGTGCTGTTTCTCCTATAGTAGCTGTATCTATGTGGTCTTTATTTACTATAAATACAGTAGTTAAAAAAAACCCCAAAAAACCAAAAACAAGCAACCTGATAGAATTAACTAGATCTTTCTCATTTCTCTCAGAGAAAACTTGAATGTCTAAAAATAACATATTCTTTTAGTTCTAGGGAAAACCAATCTTCTGTCTTAAATTGACAGTGTTCGTTAGGAGAAAACCATTAAATCCATTGTGCTGAGAATGTCTTTTCACTGTATTCTTAAGGATCCTGGTTGTGATCTTTCCTTCCCCATTAAAATGATACCATCTCCTTTCCTAGACTGTGACCTGTTTCAATCTTGCAAATGTTGCTACTATTGATCTATTTTTGTCTTGGAGGTAATAAGGATTTTGCATCCAATCCTGTGAGATTCTGAAGGGCATCCTGCAAAGTTTGATCTTCAGCTGGAGTTGAGTGAGTTCTGCCTGTACTGCTGTGTCTCCCAAGTGGTTTTTTCTAGTTACTGCTTTCAGGCATTTTCAATGCTTTTAAGAAGTGCCTTTAGTTTATTGATACTTTATTTCAAATTATATGACCAAGCTCTATACCTTTGCTTTTAAAACACATATATTGGCATTCTGTCAGGCAGCACACTGATATTTATACTTGAATTTTTTGGTTTAATGTATCACTTGGCCTTGTCTTTTGTTATCTAGAAGAAACATTGATTCATCCTGAACCCCATTTTGCTCTTCAGTCTTCAGATGCAAGCTTGTTAACTACCCCATATCTTTGATCAACAACTTTGACAGAATTTGCCTTAGGGGGAAAAGAGGGTGTTACAATTCCTATGTCTTGAATTTTTTGCCTTTTTAGGTTACAAGAAATGTTGGTGGTAGTACTAGCCTTTTGTGAATTGCTGTAAAGACAGGTTAGTTTACTCTCTGTCTAGCAAAGTTAGACACTTGCAGAGGCAGGCAATCCTGGAGAGCCAGCATATTGTTTGAGGGGGCTGCCCAAGTTCCAGCTTAAGCGAGATTTAGATTTCCTGCATCCTGTTAGTATTTCCATCAACTTTTTCTGCCTTTTTAGTTAGCTGTTGAATTTCATAGAAGTCCTGTCCTGTATTCAAACATGTAGATGCAAGATCTACAGTATTTTAAACATATTTAAATAAAAATGTACACTTGTTAAATGTCTTTAAGTGCCATGTGCCATGTCAATGTGATAATAATCTGATACAACATTGAATATTGGAAATATATGTTAGAATTTGAAGCAGATAAAGAGTCAGAACATGATCGCAAGGCAGCTAATATATTCTGAATGCTGAATGGGAAGATTAAGCAGGAAAATTAGGGGAATGAACTGGAGTGGAGAAAACAGTATGTTTCTAGATGTGAGAAAAATACTTACGGTGGCGACCTGGTAAGTGAGAGAACAAGAGAAGATATTTCTGAAATACCTCTGGGATTACAGAGAAAGAGACCATTAGCTTAGGAACATTCTAGCATTCTGTTATGATTAAATACAATATTTAAGAGAGGCAAGCTAAGTAATTAAACTCATATGACTAAGGTTAGAAGAGAGTTTCCAATTTTCCTTTTGTCAAGAAAATCTCAAGAAAATAAATGCTGCTTCATTTCACACAGTTCTATAACACCTCTACCTTTAATTTTTATCTCAGTTTGCCAAAATCGCTATTGTTACAAGGAAACCTTCCAAACCAGTTTGCCGATAGTTTATTTCAAGGCCTATCTTTGTGTTATGGGATTACTTCTGTTTGGAAAATAGAATCTCTAAGCTTGAAAAAACTAGAGCACAATGGCAGAATAATTTACAAAATCAAAGTGTAGAATGACTAAGTGAGTCAAGCATGATGGAGCCTTCCCCATTTCTACATTGTCTGTGACAAGCTTGATGCTGGGACATGTGGCAAGACTGCAGTCATGTACTAAGGGTGAATGCTTGTGTAAAACTACACTTTGTTTCACAAGATCTTCATCAGTGAAATCTGTTTGTAGTGGAAAGTTTTGGCTGGATTTCAATCATCAGGTTGTGCAAGCATGTTGGTGGTTTATAAGCTTTGTGTGTAGAAGCAGAAACTTTGTAAAGAGAACTAAAAAATAGCGGTGTCTGTCACTAGGCCTAGTAAATATGCTGTTAATATTGCATCTGTAGTAACAAACTTCTTTCTTTGTTCCACCTTGATAGTGGTTAAATGGAAACTGGAAGACTGGTGTCCTGATTCTGAAAACCAATATATGAAAACAATTCATGGTTCTACATGCCCAAGAAGCCATGGGATCTTCCTCCAATGGATTGTGCGGGTAAATTTGTGAACTGGCAACTAGGTATTGGCATAGAAGGGAAACTTTTCCATGGCAGGCATTAGGGAGAAGCCCAAGCAGTGAAGAGAGTGCCTTTCATAGGGATAAATACATGGATTTGTGATGTTCGAATCACGAACTTTATGCAGTTGAGATACGTGCTTAGTATTTTTGCTTGTTTCTAGGAGGTTAGGTTATTAATTTCTGCTAGCTAAAGGAAGAACATGTACATTGACACTTTAAAGAAAGATTTTTATTATTCATATTAATTGTTAAAAAATACTTTTTCTTTTTTTAGTGACACTGAAATCTGCCTAGTTGAGTAGATACCTTACTGAATAGGATACAAAAAAAAGATGCCTATAAAATGGGGAGAGATGGCAGTTTTCTTCTGAATAATTAGATCTTTGTCTGTAAACAAAAAGTGAAGTGTCACTTGCCATCCAAAGGAAAATTTTTTGTACTACAGAGATTAGAAATATCAGATGATGCACTTCTTGAAGTATCTGTGAAGAAGAAATTAAGATTACTTATTCTGCTACTAAAACTTGATGAAAATATGCTATGAGAAGTTTTAGTCTGAACTTCAAACTAAGACTTTGGCTTATAGTTTTTTTAATCTCTCTCTTATTTTGTAGCATAGTCCTATGGCTTGATCTTCGTTATTCCAACAAACCTTATTTAAAATGATCTTGTTTGAAAATGAAATTCAGGGAATTGATTTGATTTTGAATACATGTTTTCATAAAATACAAAGTGAGCAGAGGTGAGACGTTAGTTCTAGGGGCAAATTATATTAGAGTAAAAGTAATAATCATATTGCTATTGACTTTAATGATGTAAAATCAACTACAGTTGAGTAAACTGATATTTTAGCTTTATTTTTCAACTATTTCTAGATTTAAAGAAGTCTTTTCAATATGTAACTGGGAATAAAAGAAGCTTTGGTAACAAAATGCATACAGAATGAGAAGTTAGTCTACAGCATTGTCAATGCTACCTAGAAAGCAATGTGGGTCAAGTTATTCTCTCCCTTTTTTTCTTCCACAGGGAGGTACCTAACACTTTTACACAAGGAAAATGTTTCTGACCCACTTTGTTTATATTGCAGATAAAACTGGAAAATATTATGAAAGAATTTGAGGAATTGACTTTATTTGCAAAACGTAATACAAAAGGAGGGAAAAGGGCATGATCTTGTGAAGACTAAAGAGATACATTGTCTTCTATCATGCATCAAAGATTAGTTGCTATAGGAGCAGGGTGAACAAAAAGACCTTTGATGGAATGGGAGAACGATGTTACCTGCAAGAATGAACCATCTTGTTAAGATGCTTGGAGATGGTAACTGCAAGTGAATTTGTGGTCTCTGTCAAAAAACTACTGATTCAGTTAAGCAAGAACTTCAGCCAGTTGTATTCCACTCAAGTATTTGCAAATTTTCTTCTCAAATTTTCTCTAAGGCAGAGATACAATCTCAGACCTCTAGGTCGATTATTTTGGGATGAGAGACTGCTCTATCTTGAGGTTATGAAAATGGGAAAGATATGTGTCATTGAGTAATTATCAGTACAGCTACTGACTTTCTGTCACTGCAGACTCTAGGCTAGGTAGGCCAGAAAGGTTTCAGTCACCTTTAAGTTCCTTCTCAGCTCAGCAATTTTTAATGTACAAAGGTCTTATAGGTGTGTTGTAGCCTCATATAATAAGGCATATTAGAGTTTTTTATGTGCTAACGAAGAAGAAAACTTCTGGATATTACTAACCTGTCAACATTTTTCCACTGAGATTTAGAAGTAACTTTTTGCCACTGTGTCATCAGCTATTCAAATGAGTAGATAAAATTGCTACGAGTTGTTCAAATGCTTAAATTTAATTGACAAGACAAATTATCAGTGAGAAGAAATATCATAAATACATGGAAATATAATGAGTTTTTTATTACTTAAACCTGCACAGTCATTTATTTGAGGCATAAAAATGTTTGTAGGACATGTAATGACAATAGCATTTTAAAGCAAGTCATTTTCAAGAGGAGAGAACATAAAAGGTGTCATCAAAAAAAAAAAGAGAATGAAAATAATGACACACATAAAATGTGGAAACAAAGTTTTGAGAAAGTGACAAATTGAGAAATATGATAAGGAGAGGCAATAAGATGTAGGACTGTCCTGTATTGCACATTTACTGATTACTCATATATCAATAAAAGACAGGGTCCAAGTTTCCATTTGGATTCCAAGTGATACTATTTTTCCCCCAACCCACAGCTGATCTATGGCATCATGTCTTATCTGATAGTCACAGTTCCTTATCATTCTTATCAGAGTTTGCTTAATTTAATTCAAGACATCTATTAAAGGAACACTAATGTTACTGCCTTTAGCTGAGCATCTTTTGTCCCAAATGACATTGAAGTACTCTCTGAACTGTAGCTACAGGGATGAAATTATGGCACAGTTCGACTTTCTGGAGCTGCTTATGGGAATTTCCCCCATGGTTTGGGTAAAGAGGAATACTACGTTTCCCTTGCAAGCACAATCTTTCCCTGCCAAAGGGGAAAATAGTCAGTGGTTGCTCACCACTTGCTCACATTTTTATGAATAGACAATTTGGACCTTTGCCAGCCAGGTCCAGTGGTGTGTAGGAAGCCTTCCTATGGGCTTCAGTCTGCAGAAGAAGAAGTGGAGAAGACTGTTGGTAGCAGTATTTAGAAACAGAAGGGCTTTGAGGCATCCAATTTCAGCTGTTTGCTGTCTCATGAAGTACAGAATAAGGAGCTTCAGTAAAACTAGCAGGTTACAGACAAAACACAAACTGCTTAGAGAGGTCTTTCATAGAGAGGTCTGCTGCCTCCCTGGTGCCCAGGTAAGGGACATTGTATATAAGTTTCCCAACCTTGTGGGTCCTTCAGACCACTACCCACTTCTGGTCTTTCAAGTAGGTAGTGATGACACAAGAATGAGAGGCTCAGACCCAATTTGGAGCCCTGGTGGCTCGGTTGTTTGACTTGATGATCTTGGAGGTCCCTTCCAACCTAAATGATTCTATGATTCTATGAATTAAAAAAGATTTCAGGACCTTAGGACAACGGCTGAAGGGATCAGGAGCTCAAGTTGTGTTCTCCTCTATTCCTTTAAATTCAGTGTCAGACGAGGAAATAATTAGGAAGAGACAACAAGTCAATTCATGGCTCCAGGGCTGGTGTCACCAACAGGGGTTTGGATTTTACAATCATGGATCAGTTTACGTGGGACCAGTGTTGCACACAAGTAACGGGACTCGTTTGTCCCAGAGGGGAAAAGGATCCTGGG
>NW_008594244.1:0-484 GCF_000691845.1 Merops nubicus | reverse complement strand
TAACACAACTGTAGTGATAAACAACCTAATAATTCAGTTTCTATCAAAGACAACAATCATCCTGACAGTCTCCTATCCAGTTCTATATAGTTAATCCTACCACACCTAATACACAACAAACCCGCATTTAAGCGACCTTTTCTGCATTTAAGCGAACCGAATTTAAGTGGAATCGAACCTTCTTCATTTAGCATATTGAAGCTCAGCTCTGACTTGGGTCTCTGGCAATGCCTGCAATAAATAGCCCGTCTGCCAGGTCATCTTGAATGTGCAGCTGTTAATTTTCCCTTGAGAATGTTGCAATTAAGCCTTGCTGTTTTTGCTTTCAGTTTCTAGCTTATCTGCTAACAATTCTACTTGTTTTTGCCTAAGCTCTCTAGTAAGGCGCCCTGAACATTCTTATCGATGGATTCCCACGGTACCAAAGCCTTCAGATTTTGTGTGCTGTTTCACAGAGCAGTCACCCCAGCCTAGTTTGCTAAGC
>NW_008594243.1:0-371 GCF_000691845.1 Merops nubicus | reverse complement strand
GAGGTTGTAGTGAGGGTGGTGTTGGTCCCCCAAATTACTGATGATAGAACGAGGGGGACCAGGGAAGGTTTCAGCTGAATATTAGGAAGAATTTCTTCACTGAGAGAGTGGTTAGACACTGGAATGGGCTGCTCAGGGAGGTGGTGGAGTCATCATCCCTGGAGGTGTTGAAAAAACGAGTGGATGTGGCACTTGAGATTATGGTCTAGGGGTTAGGGAAGTGTTGGGAGGAAGGTTGGACTCGGTGATCCTGGAAGTCCTTTCCAACCATGGTGATTCTATGATTCTGTGATTCCCAAATGTTCATCCTACTTCCTTTAATCTTGCTTTCCTAGTTATGCTTGTGTTCTGCCAATGAGCAGGCCTAACAG
>NW_008594242.1:0-3809 GCF_000691845.1 Merops nubicus | reverse complement strand
TATGTATAAATATATATAAAACCAGTAACAAACCAAAATCCCCCCAATGACAATACGTCACTTTCACCTCCAAATCTGTGGAGCAGGCCTTGCGCCTTGCGGAAAAGTCACAGACTGGACTCAGTAGCAGAAGGAAACGGGGTACAGGAGATGGATTCTGGAACTCAATTCAGGAACACACACCTCGGGATCAAAGGCAGAATGGATGGAGTCCTCCTCGGATGCCAGCCATTGAAGAAGCAGCAAAAGAGGAAGGGAAGGAAGAAGGGCTTGACCTCCATGATCCTTCAGATTTTATACTGAATATGACAGATATGGGATGGAATACTCTTTTGGTGAGTTTAGGGTCACTTGTCTTGTCCGCTTCTCCCTGCAGGTGCAGAATTACTTTCTGCCCTCCTCAGTGTGGTACACAGGATTTAGCAGTGACCTTGGTCTGCATACCAGTCCTTGGTAGTAACTCTAAACATGGAGTGTTATCACTTCTAGAAACAGACACTGCCTGTGAAAATATGTTGTTAACTTCAGAAAGTGCAGTTAGAAGAGTTTTAGCTGTAAAGAAAAATCACTGAACAGAATTTGTTCTGTTCTACCCCAAACCAGGACAGAATGGTAACCACTTGTAAGAAGACCATGGCATCCCTTCACCCACCAGCTCTGATGCAGCCTCCCAGATGGACCTCTCGTGGGAACATGCTGCTACAAGGCATCGGACTGCACGGTGTGTCCGGCTCTTAAGCCCCTGTCAGGTGGAGGAGGTGAGCACCCCTGTGGGATGTACACCCAGGTACATGCACTTGGTGATGGACCTCAGGGAGGAGGTAAGCATGTTGAGGGCCATCAGGGAATGTGAGAGAGAGAGGCTTTGACTCCTATGATTGAAATCCAGCAGGTAGACAGAGCCCCTGCTACAGAGAACTCCCTGTCCTCTCTCTTGATACAAGAAGGAAAATCCAACTAACTTGGACAGTGTTACCCCAAGGCTTTTTTATTTTTGGAAACCAGTTGGCACGAGAGCTTGAAACCTGGATTCCTCCTTCTTGGAGTGGAATTTTGTTACAATATGTGGACGATCTTTGATTGCTACAGAAACCAAGGAGGAGTGTTGTGATAATTGGGACTATTTCGATTTTGAAACCTGGATTCCTCCTTCTTGGAGTGGAATTTTGTTACAATATGTGGACGATCTTTGATTGCTACAGAAACCAAGGAGGAGTGTTGTGATAATTGGGACTATTTCGATTTGCTTTCTTGGTGACATAAATGATCCTATGGCTCCATCTGCCAGAATTGAGATAGAACTACTATAGAAAAAATGGAAAATTCGATCTGCTATGAACCAATTATAAGAGATGGTAAGCCGTTCTTGCCATCTTCCCGAGGCTTTGCCAGAGATAGCCGGAGCTGGGAGGTGCGGAGCCAAGCCACACCGGCGCTCACTGCCACTACGTCTTCCCCCCCCACATAGCCACTGCTGCCTACCAAGACTTGCTGTGAACTGCAGAGCTGCACTCATGGCTTCCTGCTGGGGCTGTCCCTCCTGAGAAGGCATCGTATGGCTTTGTTCTCGATAGAGCGCGATGCCGTGGCTTTAATTGCCAGACGCCTTGCCGTGCAGTCCTGGCACTGCATGCCACCATTTTGACTGCGGCTCTCAGGTGCCATCTCACTGACACTTCCGGAGACTACATATCCCAAAAGGCTTTATCCCAGAACTTCCTGTCGACACCTTCCTGTGGTCTGAAAACTACAACTCCAAGAGGCTACACTCCAAGAAAACAAAACTACATTCCAAGAGGCTTCCTGCCGACGCCATCTTGTTATCACATGAACTGGTAATCTGAACCTTTCAATTTTCAACCGGTGTTAACCCTTAATAAACCACACAGTTCATATATTGAACATTGGTCTCGGTAACATTTCTTGAACATGGTAAAGGGCTATTTTTGATCTTCCCCTGAGAGGCGAGCACCACATGAACATCTCGGCCTCATCTATAACCCTCTCTATTTCGTGAGGGAAAGACGTTGCAATCCTGATGGCCGGTGTTCTTTGATACTGGTCCACGACATTTTGGTGTCAGAAGTGGGATCCGAGGGTTTCTCAGAATCCCAGACCATGCTCTCAATTAACTACTTAAACCAACAAATGAGACCAGTAACAAAATGAGTACCACCACTGGGGAAACCGAGGCACAAAAGGCCGCTTGTGTGGAAATCGCTGAGGTTCCAGAAAGCCTGGATACTACCAACATGGGCGATACTGCGGACACTGCTGATGCAGAGGCTGTGAATGACATGCCAGTCTCTGTGGATGAAGACATACAGCAAAAGATGGAGGAACTCACAAATAAGGTGTTACAGGAAGTTAGAGAAGTTAAACAGGAAGTTAGAGAATTTCAACGGGAAGTTAGAGAGTTGCTGCAAAGCAGGGAACTTAAGCCTACAGGAAAGTGGCAAGTGAGTCCAAAAAAGTATGAGAAAATAGTAAAAGAGTGTGAGGGCCTGAGAAAGAAGCATGATGAGAGTGTAAAGGAAAATTATGAATTACAAGATGAAATTAAAAAAAGGGTAAAATTCAAAAATCACGAGATAATTACCAAAAATTGCAAGATGATGTTAAAAAGATACAGGATGAAATTCAATGCTTGTCAGTAGTAGCTCAGAAAGAGCACCAGTATAATTCTGAGATGTGAAATAAAAATAAGGAGTTGGAAAATCTGAGGGTGCAAGAGCTTTTACAAAAATCTGAAGAGTGTAATACAAATATACAATGGGTGCTTGATGAGAAACATAAAGAGAATGTGATGTTGCGCCAGGAGATTAAAGTCTTGTAAATAGATAATGAAGTACTGATGGGGCGACTGAAGCCAAAGGATGTTTCCCCTCCTGACGAGGTGGACACATCTGTAAGCGATCAGCCCCAGTCTGATGTAGGTTCAGCTATTAGCAAAGAAATGCTAATGCTTAACCCTATGCCGGAACTGCCACCCCCTGCTCAACCAAAAGAGCAGGCCCCTGTTCAACCAAAGTCGAAGGCTCCTGCTCAGCCGAAACAGCAGGTTCCGATATAGTTGAAACCACAGACCCACGCTCAGATGAGATGACAGGTACAAATTGAAATATTGCCTTTGTCTCAGGATGATTCAGGAGAGGAAGAAGTAGGGATGGAAGAGGTACCAGAGGGAGTGGAACATAAAAGAGTGTGCCCGGTTACGAGAACTGTTACTTCTCAAAGAGAGGGTGCTGCGCAGAGAAATGTGGAGTCTAAGGAGAATCCCTACTCCTCTCTGGAACTGGCAAAAATCAAAAACCAATATAGAATCATAGAATCCTTTAGGTTAGAAGAGACCTCCAAGATCATCAAGTCCACCCATCAAGCCAACACTACTAAGTCCTCTGCAGAAACAGAATCAGAATCCGTCAGGGTTAGAAGGGACCACAAGGATCACCCAGTTCCAACCCCCCTGCCATGAGCAGGGACACCTCACACTAGATCAGGCTGCTCAGAGCCGGTGACTTTGAATTCCCAATCTCCAGACGGAGGCTTTCCCCGTTTTCATTTTTTTTCCCTTTTGTTTGTTTTTTTCCTTTACCCTCATTATTATCTGGAGGTTTTTTTTGTGTTTTGTTTTGTTCTCCGTAATAAAATTTTGGTTTTTGGATACACATATATCCCTGGTCTCAGCATCGAATTATTGAGAGTGGTGAGGGGCTTTGATTTGTTTTCCCCCCCGGGAGGCGAGCACCATGTGTGTGTCTTGGCCTCAATTTTTTTTTCCTAGCTAAAGTCACAAACATCCTGACCCG
>NW_008594241.1:4903-24560 GCF_000691845.1 Merops nubicus | reverse complement strand
AAAAAAAAAAGATTGAAATTGTTGTTTTGATTTTTTTCACAACATGCCTTAAAAATCAAAGGCATTTTAGGAAGGTCAGAATGACTTTTGCAAACTATGTTTTCTGATGCTGAGAAGCAGCACTAAATTCACTGAAGGCTTGTAGATAATAACTGATAAATTAGAGAATATAAAGGAAACTACTTTGATACTGCTAGTACCTTTCTGTAGAAAGTTTTGTATTTTTTTTCCTGGATTTTCATGGTAACTAAACACAATGCATAATTTGAACTTCATTGATATAACTTGAAGGTGGTTCTAGAATAGAAACTTGGTACAATTTGTTTCTATTTGCTGCCATTGGCAATCCTGCACTGAAGTGCATGTGTCTTGGCTGGGAAGAATGATCTTCTACCATTGGGCAATAGAATTGAGCAAGAGGTGGGATCTTGTACTGTGATGGAGAGCGAGATATTCTTTTTGGAAGCACACCAGAAGATCAGGGATTTATAGGTAACGTCTAAGCCAAAGGGCTAAGGAACTAGTTGCTGCTTTGTAAGGGTGGCAAGATGATTTATATGTTTTTATAATTATTTTGAGTGTAGATATCTTCTAGACAATCAGTTTCAGGTGGTGGGAACAGCTATCCATGTTGATAGGAATATCTCATTACTGTTGTCTGCTTTCTTATGACAGTGATAGGAACTGCTACCAGAGGCAGGATATGGAAGTTTGAGAGTTCCTCTGTACTGTCTGATACATTCACTGTTGACATAAAACAGAGGGAAATACTTACACTCTCCATTGCTTTTGTTTTTAATGAAGCAAACAGATCCAAAAAGACTAAATGAAAAGTCTCTGTGTGCCAGAGAAGTGCTTCATGAAACATGCAGAAGCAGCTGCCTGCATTTCAGATGTGTAACTTTTTACTAATTTTGGTGTTTTTTTTGTTTGTTTTTTTTTCTTTTTTTCCCCCTGTAGGTGGAAGGAACAGAGAAGACTATGCTGTCCCACTTTCTGGGAACTCGTAACAGTTTTGTTTCCTGTATTTTTGTTTATAAAACCCCAAACATGGCCAACCAGCTACTGAACGTTCCCATTTATGTTATGACTGTAGTCAGTTTTGAGGTTCAGGATCTGCCCTTTTTATAGCAACCAAAATCAATAGATTTTCCTAGTTTATTTGATTTGTTTCTAACAGTGTAAATTGATCATCCTGCATCAAAATCCATTTTTTTTTTATGTGGAAGTGTTTGAGGAAAAAGAACAAGAGTAGAGTAATTATTATACAAAGTGTTCCCAAAACCCACAGCAAACATAAGGAAGCCAAGATTGCAACTGATAACGAATATGTATGAACATAGCTCAGGGCTATTGTGACTTGTGACCATAAACTCAGGAAGCAATTTCCCTCCTGGATCCTTTTTCAATATTGGAACAAAATAAAAGTCTGGTGTTTGTAGGGATAGTGTGTGGGAGATACTGAAAGGCCATGTAAATGTCTGGGCAATAGGATGGAGGTATCCCCATATTTAGGCACAAGAGCTTTTGAAAGGATAAATTATTTTTGTTTGCATGTATATGAATTCATAACTCTTAAAACTTAACTTAAAACTCTTAAATCTTAAAACAAAATAAGTATTATTTTGTTTTAAGATGTTACCACTAATACACCAGCATCTGACATATCTTACACAACTTCTTAGCAGCACTTCCTTTCTTAACGGTCACATAATGTGGTAGGATGTCCCCGTTCTTAGGCTCTGAACAGTATGTTCACAGAATTTCTTAGAATAATTCTTCCCTCTGTTTCTATTATGCCAGCTACAAGAAGCACATGCAGAAGCTTTAGGCTTTTTAATTATTAACTGGAGAATTGTCTAGATTGATTGAAAACCCCAGACAAGCACCATGTATATGAAACAAAGTAAGCCTGCTGAGATAACAAATATCAACACAATTTAATCTCCAGAACTTTACCACCTTCTTTAGTACAGATAAAATAGTGTTTATATTTATTTGTACCTGTGCAGTGTATACCTTTATCTCTGTGTGGTGTTTTCCATGATTAGTGGGTAATTTTCTGCTTTTATTTCCAGTTTGACCAAAGGTACTTTCACTGCTGTCTCAGGAAACTTTACTAGCATTTATGTTTGTATATTATACACATCCTCTTCAGTCCTTGTGTAAATATGTTCTTTGTAAGGAATTTTTTTGGTGTTAAAGTTTAGCTAATTATTTTGCTATTTTTTTTTACTCTATCACATGTTTTTTTATGTTGTATTTCACAGTTAATTATTAAGAATTCAAGCTGGTACCATGTTCAGGAAAAAAAGAAGTTAATTGCTTATCTGACTATTTAATTTTCTATTTATGTATTTCTACAGTTCACTGATTTTTCCTGAATATTTTGAAAAATGAAATTTTATCTGTAAGTATTCTTCCTTTACTATTTATTTTGCATTCTTCCCCAAATTTGTACTAAACTGTGAGGACAAATGAATTTAGAATCGGACAAGCAGCTTCCAGAAGAAACAGAAATGAAGTTTTGGTGAGATAAACAGAGTTTTCACATTGCAGGAACTGTTTAAAATCCAATCTGCAAAACAAAGTTCTTAGCAGATGAAATGACAACACTTAGAGAGAAATAGTCTTCTGATTGGTGGCTGTGACTGGAGCTGGGGTTGGTGGTAACATTGTAGGTTATTTCATTTCTCTGTGTTTCCCAGAGAAATCTATTTTGCTTTCCTCCACTAATTAAATGCTTGCTAGATGCAAAGCACAGCATTGATTTGTATGAAAAGAACAGGTCAAGTGGTTAAAGAGCTACCCAGAAGTTTGTTTCAATGCCACATAGCCATTTGGCACCCATAGAAGTTTTTCTATGCAAAATACTATACTAAAATGATAAAAGCCCATAGATTTCTTGAAGGTAGGATTTAATCTTTAATGTCTCCCTGTTTCAGGTGGTCTGTTGTAGATCAGTCATTCCTCACTGCACAATCCAGCATACTAAATGAAGATTATGCTTCATTAATGTAAGAATAGGAAGTGTAGTTAGGCATAAAATAGCAATGCAGAATGTGATTGCAAAACTGAGATTCTATAGTTTATTTAATTTTGCTTCAGTTTCTCTCTGTCTGGATCTGCAGCAGGATTATGGGTAGAGAAAAAATGAGGAAGTAATCAGCATTCTGGAAATATATGGTGGACTCTGGAGGAAAGCATGCAAGCAAATCAAATAATGCATATTTTATTTCATTAGTGCTTGGAAATTATGTTGATCAGAATATTAACAAAAAAGCTGACAGTCAACAATTTTTGTCTCAAGGGAAGCAAACTAATTTTAAGTTAAAGTGCTTAAAATAATAAACTTAGGTTTGTTGTAAAGAAAGTTTTAATACTTAATATTTGTAACAATTAATTTCAATATTTTTTCTCATTATTTACAAATAATTTTCCAAAGAAAAAACCTGGCAAAATTAATGCACATTTTCCAAGCATCTTACTGACTCTATGTTGGCGTTTAACCCCTTTCAAATTCTGTGGCAAAAATTTATTTCAGATCTGGATGTTAAAACTCCATTAGTTTACAACACAGCCTTAAGTCAAGATTTACTATTACCACCTATAACAATGTAAATTTAAAGTTAAGATGTTCAAGGTCTTGTGGAAGCACTGAGGAGTCTTCTAAAAACTAGCCCAAGATGCTACTTTTTGGGAAACTTGACACAGGACTATAAAATCATGACTACCAGTTTTGTCACAATTCTCATGAAAAGGCTTGGGGTTTTTTTTCCCATCTAGGCTGCTTTTCTTAGAAGAGACTCATCTACATAACTCATATTCAGCAAAAGTCATATTTCTGAGGGAGAGGTTCTTGGTAAGTGTTTTGAGAAAGATTTTTGATTTTGTGGTGGTATTAGTCATGTAAAAACTATGGAGCTACGTCAAAACAAAAGCTGTGCAAGAGATTAAAAGAGAAAACGTTGTGCAATATTTCTATTTTGTCTTTTTGTGTTATTTGGAATTTCAGTTTTAGTTATTATGACCTTCATTATTCACTTTTTGTTTTCTAGTTTGATTTTTAAATCCCATTGTCAGTCCCAGCCAGAAGCTGCTGGCTACTGCTAACTTTTAAAAGTTCCCTTTTTCAGTATGGGCAGTTTGAGAAAGAGGTTTAGGATCAAGGTCAGTGATTTGTAGACCCAAGGACAGAGTATGAGGCTCCAACAAGCTGCTGGATGAAATAGGCACTTGAGTGTGGTCTAGCAAAGAGCAGGAGAAGGAATGTCATTCAGAATTACCTGCTTCTGTAAACACAAACCATTTTTCAGGCTTATTTTGTCTTTTACTGAGAAGAGCTTGTTGGGAGAAGACAAAGAACGTACAGTCTGCCTCTCCCTATCAAACATTAGTGCTTCACCAGCATTCCTTGTTCCTGTCTCACAGCCCCCTTGGTTCCCTGCCCTAGGAAGACCATGTCTGAAAACTTTCTTGTAGCAGGAAGTTAGGTTTTATAATGAATGTATTTTTTCTGAAAGAATCTTTTTTACGTCAATTAGGGCTACTGATTTTAGATTGTACTTTTGTCTGCTGAGAATAAACCTCATGTAGAAATGTCCCAGAAAGGAGGAATTTCACAAGACATTTTACTTGCAGTGTTTTTCCCCATTTTGTTTTGATATTTGATTCATAGACCTTTCATATTCTTCTGTAGCATTAGCAAGGTTTCTAAGGTTTCTAGTGAGAGAGAGAGACATTCATATTTGTTAAAAAAAGGTTTCATAGCACATCAGAAATCACAAATTGTTTGGAAAACAATTACACATGGAACAGTATGATTCAAATCATACAAGTGTGGAGAAATGGAGGACCTTGTTTATAACAAACTAGCAGTATACAGCTAAAAGGCAGAGGAAAAAAAAACAACAAACAAACAAACAAACAAAACCACTAAAGCCAAAAGACACATTTATAAATGTACAATTTAATTTCCTAAAAATTTCAACAGCTCTATGCTGGCAAGTTCAATCTGTGTTTTGAAAATTAAATATTATTAAAAAAAAATCCAATAGACTTTCTTCCTCAGGCCAGGTGTAAGAAAGAAAAGCAGAACATGCAGGCCTGCTCCTGTGCTTCTAAACCTTTTCCTGCATGGTTAGAATGTAGTTTTTCTAGTCATCCTTGGGCCTGCATGACCTCATACCAGTGCTGATGCCCATGCTCCCTAGTGGCATGAACTGGCTCAACCTTCTGAAAGTTGAGTTGCACCATGTTGTGAGGTACAAAAGAGTGGCAAAGCTTCTTGGATTACTTGTGCCACTTTCTCAGCAGCTGGCTTGTTTGCAGGAACAGTTCATTGAGCAAGCCTGTAACATGACCCAGTGGGATGGATGTCTGGCAGTGAAAGAAGAGGTACAGTGTGGGTACAGTTGGGTTCTTGAGTCCACTTTCTTTTCCCTTTTAGCCTATCATCATAAGTTTGAGCCCTATCTGTACATCTAACTGTGACCTCTCAAACTGTAGCTGATCAATAAGCTTTCTTGTGTTACTCTTGTTCTGTGCAGGAAGCAGAAAGCAGCATGCATCTGTTCCATTTTTTTCTCATCGAGCCTGTGTAGTAAAAGGGATTATATGTAAGTTGGAAAAAAGCCTCAAACCAACAAGCACACATGTGGAGCTATCTATAGTATGTTTCTTTCTTTCAAAAACTTTTGAGTTACAGAGTCTGTGGTACAGATCACCTGCTCTTTACTACATCTTGCTACCTATGATAGCAGAGTCATTGCAATTCAGCCTGTTTCTGGAGCTTTGTCCATGATAATGCAATGTAACCTTCAAAAACCTGCCTGGCTACTGTGTTTTCAAGAGAGTAAGGAAGGCATGGTGTGCTCAGTTATGTAGGTATTTTTAAATATTAATAGAAAGAAGCAATCTTTCAAATCTTTCCCCAATCAGTTTCTTTCCTTCTAAAATATATTGTACATTGAACCCTATTGTGTTTGCAATGTAGTGTGATAAATGTATGACAGCAAGTGCTCATGAGAAAATAGAAATCATACTTGTATACCAGTTAGTAGTTCAAAGATAAAAGTTTTACCCCTACCCAATAGGGTAGTTGCAGCACTTACCTATGCAGGGTCAACATGAGTTGCAGTTCCAAACAGGTCATGGATTGGGGAGAATAAACTGTATGAGCTCAGGCCACTGATGCTGACAAAACCTTCTATAACGTAACAACATACATTATATTTGAAACAGAAATGCTTTGCCCTGAGCTCCATACCTGCCAAGGAAAACAACTCAAGTGCATCTAATACTCCTGCCTCAAACAGACCTTACAAATTAAGGATTGTGTTTGTCGCTGATAATATAATTTTCATATGAAGCATTTTTTAAGCTTTTTGGATAAAATGAAACTTCTGCTTTTCCCTTTAAAAATAATAATAATAAAAAAAATTCAAATCCTTTTGAACATGATGCTAGCACAGCCAACAATATCTTCTGAGAAATAAGAGATGACAGGGAATTTTGAGGTATTATTTGAGGTCTATTTTACTAATCAAGAATTTGATCTTTTTATGTGAGGAAGTCTACCTTATTAAAGTAATCCAATTTAATTTGCCTTGAAAATTGAAAAATGCTTTTGTAAAGCCAAAAAATACTCAGTAAATGCTGCAGCAGGGACCTGCAAGTATAAGGTCCTTCCTAGCCTTTTAGTCCATTTTGCCAGCCTGCTTTCTAAACTTGCAGCCTTGTTTTTGCCATGATTTGCAAGCTGTAGAATGAGCACCAGCCAAGGATGCGCTTGTTGCACGCTCCAGGTCAGCTGATGGTTTCCCACTGATGCATGGGCCAACAAAGGAGGAAGAAGGCAGGTGCAGTAAGGTCCCCCAGAGCTCCACCTGGGCAGAGTTGATGTTGGAAGGATATACAGGCATTCAGAATACTCCATTCCACTCTGTCAAGTCTGGAGTTTCCTTCATGCAGCAGCATATCACTGCCTAGGAAACTCTTTGAGATGTTAGATACATTCTCTTCACAGCTGATTCCAGGCCAGCTTAGGAGAAACTTCCTCCTTTTCTCAGACTGAATTAGATGTCTTCTTTTTGCCCACCAAGGTTAACTCAGAAACAGTGAAGGCATTGTGTGTGGTGTCCTCATGCTGTTAGCAGCACTGGGGTTTTTCTACCATAAATAGAAGTTTCTTTTCCTTCACAAGGATGTGTACATGAAAGCAGGACCTCTATTGTTTAAGGCAATGGCCAACTTCACAACTGGTTTCAGGTCTTTGTGTTGGTTTGGATATTTATTTTTTTTTTCTTCTGTTACACTAGTTAACACTGTTGTTATCTGTTACTTGGCATGAGATAAAATCCTGCAGCCGAGTCTTCAGTGTGTAATTTCTAAACCTCTGGATCTGGCACGGGAAGTGAAACTGTGCAGTGGAACTCAGTCATTGCAAAAGAAACTAAGAACTTTGCATCTAAAAAGTCATTTGACCTTCTCTTCTGACTCAAAGCCTAGGACTTTGTTTTAGGAAGGACATTCCCAGCCATCTGCAGTACCGTGGGTCTTTATGCCATGCTCATCAGCAATTTGTCCACAGATTAAAGGCTGATGTGTGTGTATCTATCTATCTATCTATCTATCTATCTATCTATCTATCTATCTATCTGTCTATCTCCTATATATATAGGATGGTATGTTGGTCTACAAATGAGGAGTTCCAGAAGCACTATAGTATGGCCCATGTAGGACAAGGCTGTTAAAACGTTAACATGCAGGATCATAGAACAGGCCATGCTGGAAGGGACCTTGAAAGACCATCTGGTCCAAACTTTCATGGGAAAGGGAGACTAGAGGAGATTATCTAGATGATAAAGAACATTGTAGAGTTCCCTTATCCCACAGGAAATGCCTGTTACAAGGCTTTCCTGTAGCTTGAGTGGATTCTTGTCTGTCTCCTTAACCTTTATTCTCTTCACTGGAACTGGTTTATGTTCTTCCCTCATAGGAATTTTGACACTTCATGTCTTTGGCTTTGGTTTGATGACCAAAACAGATCAGACAAATTCCTCTTCAGGTTCTTCTCTATCTAGTCATCCAGTGAATGTGTTTCACCACAATTCAAGTGAAACTAACCCAGTACCTGCCTGGTTTTAAACATGGGGGGAAACACTCCTGTACCTGCTCAGGTGACCTCAAGCTCTACAGATTCACTTCCTTAATGAGTACCTTTACTTCACCTTCTCATCCTTGACCATTGGACACCCCACCTCAAAGTGTAAAATCGTGAAGCTGTAGGCGTGGAAAGGTCAAATATGAAAAATAATACTGTAATTTAATTTCAGCCTAGCACTAACAGAAGATGGAATTAAAAACAGTGCTTTCCTAGGTAAGGAAGACTTGATTGTATGTGGAGAAGTCCCAGTCCTCAACTATCAAATGTTTTATCTGTCTAACCCACATCACTGAGAACAGGAAACACAGAAAAATCTGTTTCCTTCAGATCATGTTGACGTAATGATATAAAAGGTAATTAATATTATAGATTTCAGCCTGGCCCACTGAATCCTCAAAGGCAAAATGAGACAAGAAGGAAAACAAAACATTTCCTTTCTTTTCCAGTGAAAGATAAATAGGAACAGCTAAGCAAGCTCTGACAAGCTTTAAAATCTGATATGAAATCGGATTGTATTATACCACCTAAAGAGGATGCCAGAGTCATCAAATTGATAAGAGTTGGTTGTTCCAGTAAATAAACCTCTGTTTTAGGAGGAAAAGTAACAGTTTGTGACTCGAAACTCTGTTAATCAAGAGCTGAAATGCTGCCTATGAAACTAAAAGCCTAAGCAAGCTCTGACAAGCTTTAAAATCTGATATGAAATCGGATTGTATTATACCACCTAAAGAGGATGCCAGAGTCATCAAATTGATAAGAGTTGGTTGTTCCAGTAAATAAACCTCTGTTTTAGGAGGAAAAGTAACAGTTTGTGACTCGAAACTCTTAAGAGCTGAAATGCTGCCTATGAGACTAAAAGCTAATGATTAAAAAGCCTAAGCATTTGCTAGAGATTAGAGGAAGCAAAGCAAACTAACTTTCAAAACATTGTTTTAAGAGCTGAAATGCTGCCTATGAGACTAAAAGCTAATGATTAAAAAGCCTAAGCATTTGCTAGATATTAGAGGAAGCAAAGCAAACTATCATCTTTCAGAACATTGTTTTTTGTTGTTCTCAAGCCATTTAACTAGGAAACAACTCCCAGAGGCATGAAATCTGCAGGAAAACAGCAGCAGATCTCTGATTGTTAGAGACAAATTATTTCAGTATTACATCCAACTTTAGCTTAAAAAGCAACCAAACATGATTGAAATGTACTAATCTTTCATGTGTCCTTTCCCTAACTGAATTAAGTGGATGGAGAGAGCAAGCTAGGATGTGCTTTTTCTCTCCAGGTCGGTGTGGCTATTGATATGCAGAAAGCTAAAGCAAATGGTACTTGGGATGAGCTGACTGAGTTAACTCTTTTGATATACCTACCAAGTTCTGCAATCAGAGAAGACACGGTATCCTGGTGGATTTTAAAGCTGTTGCTTTAATCAAAAGTGTGACATATGGCTAGAGGTTTGCTTTTTACCAGCTTCAAGTTTTTCTTCTTTCTTTGGTCATCAGGTAAAAGAGTGGCACAGGATGCAAAAAGATACACCAATATCCTCTGGATTTAATGCGTACAGATTTAAAACTTATTTCATATGAATTTATCACTCCATTTAATTTTTTTTTTGATATTTGAGTAGAGTTGAGTGTGTATCCAACAACAGATATGCAAAACCCTCAATTGCTGCCAAAGAATACAAGTTATACAAGCGGGCAAGTCACAGGCTGACAGTGACTCAAGTCTTGGCAGCTGCCCTGTAAACAAAGCTACTGAATTGGTTTCAATCTGTCTAATCATAGAACTTATGCAGCTCACTTTCAAAGATATGCTTTAAAGAATTACTAGAGAGTGAAAATTCGATCAAAATGCCCGAATTGCTAATGAGCTGAAAAATTAGCGTGGGCTTTAGAAATCCAATTAAGTTGGTTAAGTTTTAATCAGAGGTGAATGCATGCTAAATCTAAAGCAAAGATTTGCAAATCAAAATGTGTTCCCTTTCTGCATGAGTGTAATCTGCATTTATGCTTTCGGACTCAAGACTCCAACTCCTCTGCCAAAAACCACTGTCAGAACTGCTGATCACTTACAAAAACTGATTTTGAGTATCAGGCAAATATTGAGGAACCAGTAGCGTAGGATTCTTTGCACATGGGTAGAGGCCTGTTGATAAATTCTGGGTGTTTAAAATATGCAAAAAGATAACTGTATGCAAGAGATAAAAAATTAAATAAATAATTACAAACCAGTAACTATGATTCTGCAGGTCAGATCTTCCCTCAAAGTTATAATTATAGAGGTAGCTGAGTTCAGGCTACCTCTAGCCTTGAAGACAGGCTAGTTGTGCTGCTTATTAACTGTTACTTGCCAGTTTATAAAAGTGTAAAATGTATTTATACTCTAGAGTTCAACAACAGTAAGTATTAACATTTGTTGAGGATACCCTTGCTAGCATAAAATTACCTGCTTAACTGATAGCAAGCCCCCTTCAGCAAATCCTTATAAATCCTGAAAATTCAGATTGATTATTACACTATAATGTTAGAGACTTTGTAGATAGATTTGTGCTAATCTGCACCTCTGATTGTAAAGTCTCATCTTATGACAGGTCTTGCTTTCTCTTTTCATGTCTTCTAGAGCGTTGTTTGTTGACTTCTAGAACTGGGGACCAGGGAGAAAGAATATTTGTGGTCAGTTTGGTTTTGACATTGACATTTCATTTGGAAATTGAATGCAACATCTTAGTTTGTGAATATTTTCAGTTACTATTAGTAATTCAGGGTTTGTTACGTGTTCTGGAGCAGTGTTTGCTGCTAGTTAGTGCCCAAGTCCATGTAAGTTAGCACTTTCCTCTGTATTTTCTGCAGAATTGTGCAGCTCAGAGGCTGTGACCCAATAGATTTGGAGATTAATTTTAGTTTTCTGGAGCATGCAAAAAATTACTTTTAGCTGAATGTTTCTCTGAATATGTAGAAATGAAGGGAAGCTGGAGACAAAGACAAAAGCTAATTAAGACTAAGACAGCTAATAAACTTGCTTTTCTCCAGAAGGTGGAGAGCAAATGTCATGCAGGAGGTGTTGGAGCAAGGCAGAAAATTCCAACTCATGTCTTTGGAGAATTCCTGCATAGATCTTGCCTTCCCTGACTACAAATGCTGTCTAAAATGCTTAGTCCTCACTGTAAGATTTGAAAAAGAAGGAAAGCTCCACACCCTCAGGACCTGTATGCAGTTAATGCCTCACTGCTAGATGCTAACTCAAGTCTTTTTGCCCGTATCACAGAGATAGAATCTGCTTCAGTTGACTTGTGTGCTGGTTTCAGTCTCACTGAAGTTGATGTGATCTAAGTATTTCCCTGAAGCTGAGCATGCATTTACAAATATCGATTTACATACAGATGTTTCTGCAAAAATGACTCTTCCAGTGCCAAAGTTCCTTTTAGTTTGAGAACAAAAACATTTTGTTGCAAATGCAGCACCAAGGTTTGAACTTTGCAGAAATCAAAACCACTTTAGTTTATTTGAACAATGGTGATTGCTTTTCAGGCTATCACTAACTGAAAATGCCACTAACAAAGTCTGTCACAGACCCTACAGATGTTTGTTGAGAGGCGTCCCTGCCCATGGTTGGACTGGATGATCTCTAGGGTCCCTTCCAACCTAAGCCATCCTGTGATTGTTGGAACCCTGTAGTATTTTAATTTATGCTACCAATGTATTCTCATGGTCAAATATTCTAAGAAATTCTCCTTGGAAATCAAGTTTGAATTTCATTCCAGCGTGAAGAGTGATTCCTGAACCATTTTTCTTAAGTTGTATAAATATTATTGTCGAACAATATGGTATGATGACAGCTTGAGGGAAAAGTAGTGACCAAAAGCAACCTTCCTATTCATACCAATACACATACAGACTCTGTTGCTCATACAAATGAGTATTATTTTTTTAGTCAGAGAGTTTGTACCATGTATGTGTCATAGGCAAATATCCATAAAGGAAGAAAAAGCTACTTCTCTTCAGCTTAGTAGTACAAACTTTGTGCTTTAGGGAAACATTTCCTTGGTTGTTGGTTGGTTTGTGGTTTTTTTCTTCTTTTTTTTTTAAGGTTGATGTATTAGACATTATGAGGAATGACAAGAAATAATAAGACTTAGATGATTTTTCGATTTAACAATTTTTTAAGACATACAGTCCCAAAGAAGAGCCCCCTGACCACATTTTTATGTTTCGGCCACACTTTTGGCCACAGTTTCTTTCATCAGAACTTGCTGTTGCACCCAGTGGACAGTTATGTTCAATATATACAAAGGCAATGCATGTTTTCTTATGTTCTTTTTTAACTTTTCATTATCCTTTGGATGAGTAGCTTTTAAAGGGAAGTTGTTTTGGGTGAGTTTTGAGTGTTTTGTTTTGTTTTCCCCTTCTACAAATAAATCGTAATCCTAGCAGCTCAAGCAACAGGAGGAGGAAAATCCATACAAAAAATAAATTTGTCCTGCAACCAAAGTGAGCTCGATGATCTTAAAGGTCTTTTTCAACCTAAATGATTCTGTGATAATAAAGACTGTCATGAAATATTTGGGAATTATCCAGTGCATAGAATTGCAAGCATTTCAGTGATTGAAATTTACCCATGTATGATATACCACATAAAATAATACGGAAGAAATTATAACAGATAAGAGAATTGATTTGTCTTAGCAGGTGGAATTTTAGGGACAAATAATATATCAAATATTATACAGCAGTTAATGTATGAGTGCTTAAATTAAAGAGCAATTCTAATTTTGATATACTTCAGGAACTGAGAGGAAAAGTGAAATTGCATATTAGACTTAGACTAGGTAAAGCCTGCTCAAAGAAATGTAATTTATACAGATGAAGCATATTCCATGAACTTCACAGAAGAGATGAACATCACTGGAAAATTAATGTTGGTAGTCCCTGTATGAAGTCAACATGTACTGTTCTTCCTTTAGGAAATTGTCTTAGATGAAGTGCTGGTGTAGCACTGGGCATGTGTGAATACCTGGCTGAATTTTCTCTAGCTTTACACTAATACGTACCAGGGAAAGTAACTCTTTTAAATAAAAACAACAGCAATGTTTTTAAACAGCCTTACAAATGCAAAGAAGAAAACTCTTTTAAATAAAAACAACAGCAATAGTTCTCATAAGCGTCAGCTCATTTGTAAGCATTGCTGAGAGCAATGTTTTTAAACAGCCTTACCATAGATCCATAGAATCATAGGGGTTGGAAGGGACCTCCAAAGATCATCCAGTCCAACCCCCCTGCCAGAGCAGGGTCACCCAGAGTACATCACACAGGAAGGCGTCCAGGCGGGTTTTGAATGTCTCCAGTGCAGGAGACTCCACAACCTCTCTGGGCAGCCTGTTCCAGTGCTCCGCCACCCTCACAGGGAAAAAATTTTCCTGATATTCACCTTGAACCTCCTATGCTCCAATTTACACCCATTACCCCTTGTCCTATCACAGGTCATCACTGAAAAAAGCTTAATCCCATCTTCCTGCCACTCACCCTTTACATATTTGTAAACATTGATGAGGTCACCCCTCAGTCTCCTTTTCTCCAGGCTAAAGAGACCCAGCTCCCTCAGCCTTTCCTCATAAGGGAGATGCTCCACTCCCCTCATCATCTTTGTAGCCCTACGCTGGACTCTCTCCAGCAGCTCCCTGTCCTTCCTGAACTGAGGGGCCCAGAACTGGACACAATATTCCAGATGTGGCCTCACCAATGCAGAATAGAGGGGGAGGAGAACCTCTCTTGACCGACTAACCACACCCTTTCTAATGCACCCCAGGAGGCCATTGGCCTTCTTGGCTACCAGGGCACACTGCTGGCTCATGGTCATCCTGCTTACAAATGCAAAGAAGAATTCTATAAAGGAACACTATATCTGTTTGAAGTGAAATTGCCAGAAGGATTTTGTACAAGGAAGAGGAGTCACTTTTGTAACAGCTGTTCCAAAATAAGTGGCAGAGATTTCACTATTCTCTACCTGTCTGTGGGTCTTTGAGAGCTGCAGCGTTCATGTGTGTGTGAGGTTAACTTCTTGTAGTGTTAATTGCAGAAATACATCTTCAACATCAGATGCTGTACAAGATGCTGAGGTGTTCATCATTTATGTAAATAGGAATGGCTAGATGACCTGAAATACAACGAATTTTCTGAAGAGTTTTACATCCCTATGTGCCACAAATATCTTTATTTCCTCTTCTCTTCTGTGGGTTTTGTTTGCTGCCGTGGGAAAGTGCACTCAAAGTTGTCTTTGTGCTTTTTTTTTTTGAAAGCAGGCAGAAATATGCTCATTCTTGTGTCATATAGCAAAAGGTTCAAAGCTGTGCAACTGAGAGCCTTATTTCCTTTCCTTCTTTCTTTAGTTTCTAGATTGTAGCTGCTGAGGAGACCTCACACTGCAAAGAGAAAACTGCCTTTGAGGTATCTCGAGGTATTTCTATGGAGTGGAGCAAAACATGATGTAAACTAATAAACTGGCCTTTCAGTTTGTCTGAAACGTGTGAAATAAGTGATGTCTGAAGTCAATACATTCTTGGTGACTGCTGAAGAGACACAGTTGTGTTTTGGTGTAGCTGGAGTGTAGTTCACTGCTGGAAAGGTTGTATTTAAGGTAGTCCTACAGAATGATGCAGAGAAGGAGGTGGCAAGGTCAGGGCAATAGACAAGGGAATACTTAGATCTTCTGCGTTGTTCTTGGATGTCACAACAATAAATTTCTGCTTCATGAGGCTACTAAGTCTAGAGCCTTATCCTGGACCAAAAAACCTGGACCAGGTGTCAGAGCTGTCACCAGATGGTCAGCTTGCCCTGTGTGGCTTCTCTTCTAAGTGAAAGAAGGAGGGCTAGGAACCCTCTAATGAAAATGAAAGCTGTGAAAGTGCAGTTCTGTAGCAAGAAATTCATTCTACCTCTGTAGTGGTAATAATCTCTGTAAGATCTCCCAGCTGATGCCAGCAGTGAATTAGCACAATGCTTGTGGAAAAATAAAAGGAGCTGAACTTCTAACTGTTGCAGATGCTTTACTGCTTAAAGAATATGCTTGAAATATATACATATATATAGATATATTTCACTAAGGTTAATTTTTACAGTGAAGATCCTAATTTTATCATCTGAATCCCTGAGAATAGTGTGTTAGACTGTCTCTGTACAAACCAGAAAACATTCAGGCTTAGATTTGGTCCCCAGTTCATAGTAATGGCCTTCCACATAGATCGTGGAGTTACATATTTTAAAGTTGGTTTAGGTTTAGCTTTTTTCCATGTTTTATATTTTTGCCTGAACTTTCTCTTCCTGTTTACTGTCCCCTTCAGTGTAAGAGCATAACTCTTCTTGTTTACTGTCCCTCTCAGATTGAATTACAAATTTGACCTGACATTTAGCTGTTCCTTTTTGTACTAGAGGGAAAAGAAAAAAAAAAGTCATATGGTATTATCCTTCACTTTCATTGAACCATCTGGACTTCTGGAGCTAGAGCTGAAAAGTGTCAACATCTCCTGATGCATAGCAAAGAGACTTAGCTAAAAGGGAAGTTCAAGATGGGGAATCATCCTGTAGAAAGTTTAGAGCAGTTCAGCACTGGAGGAAGGAAATTGTTATCTGTCAGAAAAGCCTCATCCTGCTTAAAAGCCATAGCACAGATATCTAATGCTGTTCCTTTAAAGATTAGGCTCATATTCAAGATTTCAGTGGAAAGCAGATTTTGGTTTTACTAAAGTTTATTTTTGCTTTTCTGTTTGCAAAGTTTTCATTCCAAGCAAGAGGAAGAGGTCTAGTCTCTCATATTAAGACATCCTTAATTTAAGGAAACTACAACAAGGACTTATCACTGCATGGATCACTCCCTCAACAATAACATTGATACACACCTGATTTTAGGATACACATAACACAAATCGATTCCATATCCTTTTGAAATGCACAGAATATGATGTGCTATCCACATAATTATATTGATGAATGTGGTTATGCACCTTTTAAAAAAAAAATTCCTTGAATCAAAGTGTTAAATAATATAAATAAAGTAATACTGTCACGTCACAAAGTGGTTGAAATACCTTATGATTTGGGCTTTCATGAAATATCATAAACACTGAAAAAATAGATTTCCCTAGTGATATTTATTCTTTACCCTTAAGATTCTTATTTGAAACTGTAAGGACCCCCTGAGAAGTAAACTTGTGGACTGAATGTTCATTACAAATAATGACCATGGTATGAGTCTAGATTATTACTTGTCATTTTATGTTCTTGGCAGTTAGTGTATCTCATTTAAAATATTTGTTTTTCCTTTTGGCTGAGTTTCCCTCCGAAACTGGAACAGTCATCTTAAAAATGATGATCTTCCAGGCAAAATAAATTAAGTTTTGGAATTATGTCAAGACTTTTTATCGAAGACATAGTTTCAAAACAATCTTGTGCAAAAATGAAACTCACTTTCTGCCTTTAACTCATCTTTGTACCTACTGCTTCTCTGTGTGTTTCTGTCTGTAAATCAAACATATGCTCTTTTTCTTGCTTTCTGGAAAACTTCCAAAGGTTGGGGGGAAGTCTTACAGGAAACCTCTCCAAAACATATTTAGGACTTGTTCTTCCTGTGCAGATAAAACTCTCAGATGTGTTTTAATACAGACTGAAACTGGAAAATGGTAATATTTCTTTTGGGGTATTTATTTATTTATGCATTAAAAGGTTATAAAAATAATCCAGAAGAAGGCATATATGTACAATAAAGATATGGCTTAAATTCTTTCCCAGATATAGGCTTAGATTTTCCAGGTGTCCTGGAGTATAACTGCATATTTTATATATCCAGTTTTGTCTTGTGCACCACAGAAATGGGATCCATTCTTAAAATACTGCCAATGTAGAGAATTAGGATTTTGTACCAGTGCAATACCACATTAATGGCGCAAACTCTGAAATTATCAGCTCTGATTAACTTTAAATTTCTTTCTGTTCTCATTCCTCTGGGGAGCATACATCAGAATTCTGGCCTTTTTTTACTAACCTTCCTAAATTATGTGTTCTTTCATTGATCCCTTGGAAAACTCAACCCTCCCTATGTAACAGGTATTTTTTTCTGGGGCAGCAAAGAGTAGAGATGAACAAAAGTAAGGGCAACAAAATGTCATCAACATCCCTACTGACATTTACAATATTCCTATCATTATTTGA
The DNA here is from genome assembly GCF_000691845.1 of Merops nubicus. Classification (NCBI taxonomy): domain Eukaryota; kingdom Metazoa; phylum Chordata; class Aves; order Coraciiformes; family Meropidae; genus Merops; species Merops nubicus. Next base: position 7,204 of record NW_008594241.1, on the reverse strand, counting down.
AAGATGTTATTAAAGAGAAGCTGCTGAGTTACTATCTGACTTACTGTGGTGTTAGCTAGTTACATGGTTTGCGTATGTTATCCTTATTAAACAGCCTTCCCTTGTTTATAAACTATAGTGAAATATTGTTTAACCAGAGAAGAAGAAGAGACAGCTGATTGTCAGTGTTAAGACCTAACTAAAGAAGCATGCTGACTTTAAGTTTACATCCCATTTTTTTTGTGCTGCTCTGTCACATATTAGGAAATGCTGTGATTTTAATGAGACAGAAGTAGAAATTAATCCAATCAACTCAGATAGTAGTTGTTAGTCTAGAGATGCTTTCAGGGGTGCTGAAATATTTGCACTATGTTTGCATTAAAAGCATCACGTTTGCATTTAAATTAAGCTTTAAAAATAGTGTTAACACAGCCAAAAGTGGAGGTGGGGGGAGAAGGGTGAGTAATTTGAGGTGTATTTTTTTGCCTCTTCTCTGCAAAGTCTTACTGCTCCCTGACTTCTGCAGAAGGTAAATATTAATGTTTTTACTCTTTCAGTGCTGAAAAAAAAGCAACGCTTACATCAGTGAAATTAAAGTTGGTGCTTCTAAGAAGGGTAACTTAAATTTCCCAGCTTTCCCAGGAGTTATTAGATTTTCTTATTCTATGAGCCTAAATGAATTCACGTAGAAAAATTTCATTTTCTCAGGTGCATAACCCATGGAGTATCAAGGTTTGTTTCATAAAGGTAGCTGGGGATTGACTTGGTTGCAGAACGTGGTGTGCAGGAGGTAGGAAACTTATTTTTTACTTTCTTTGGCACTCTATGACATGCTCCATCTAAGAATATGTATTGTGATACTAAAGTGGCCATGTATAAAATGCAAAAAACCCCCAGATTATTCAGCGTTTGTTTTAATTAATAAAAGCAAGAAATCAGATTTAAAGGTTTAGAAAATGAGATTTAATAAGTAGACATTTCAATCAATGCTGGAGTATTCATCCTTGTATATACAGAGAGAAAAAAATCGTATATATATATCCATAAAAGAAAACAAAAATATTTCTGAACTATTTTATAAATAGCTAAAATCCAAGAAGATAAAAATCTGTGCTGCCTTATGTGATATGCAATATATTCAGTTGCATATATAAACGAGGAAAGACAATTTTACCCCTTGTTCTGTGTTTCATAAGAAAAAGTAAATTCTTAACTCCTTATATAGGTATATTTGTGTTCTAGATTCCTGAACTGAATTCAAGATATAAATACGTAGACACTTATGGCAGTGTAAAGAATTATACAAAGTAAGTCAGGTACATCAAAATGCACTTGGAGTATGTAGATCAGAAGGAAAAAAATGGCCCCTATTACTACATAATCAAAAATTTTCGGAGCAGTATGTTTATTCTACTGAATAAATACTATTATTAGTGCCTGTAGAATCAAAATAGAATGGGAGCATCTTCCCACACCATATTTCCTTGTCCATCTCTTTATTACGATGTGCAAGTTTGGACAGTCACTGCTCTAGACACAACACTAACCTTTTTATTTCCAAAAATTAGTCTTTTAAATTTTTTAAAATTTTATATTAAAGAATAGCCAAAAATAGTTGACATAAACCAATTAGTTATCTCTGTGAGGATGTAAACGGTGTTTGGCTGTATTGTTGAAAATGAATCCCTTGGGATGCTGTGATCTTCATAACTTGTCCATTTAGAGTATCATCTTCAATTATTGTTATCAGTCCCTCAGCAATTATTGATGGGCTGAAAAGAAAAAAAAAATTATTACAGAGCTATAATGTAACAGAACATGTGAAAAGGTCAAGTAAAGGAACTCAGTGTAAATCTATGTACCCTGAAAATGAAAAAAAACCTAATATTTGAACAAATTTATTTTCAAGAAAAGCAGAGATGGTATGAGCGTTTCAGGAGAGAAAGTCAGTCTCCTCAATCAACACATATAATGTAAAGGTGCAACTTTACAAATCATCATTTATTTGCTCTACTTACTGCTAAACCTCTGTGGATATCCATCTGCCCCTGGGCTTTCTATCAAAGTTTTCTCTGTCAGGGCAATGGACAGAAATGATCCTTACACAATCCTGTGCAGCTCTTTGCTGTTTCTGTATCCTGTTTCTGAAGCAGGACTGACATAGAATTTTAGGGTAATGAGACTTTTGTCAGGTGCAGTTTGCTACAGTCAATAACTGCAATATAATTTACAGATGGGAAAATGTGGGTGAAACAATGCAATCTTACAATTGCCTTTATGCAGAACTATCTGAGCTGTTAAGAGACTGAGAAGGTGTTAAAA
>NW_008594241.1:0-4872 GCF_000691845.1 Merops nubicus | reverse complement strand
CACCCTCTTTCCTAGTTGTCTGCTTACAGCATTGCCTCTCTTGGAAGTCCTGTATTGAGCTTGGTAACTCTTTGATCTGAACCACCACCATCACTACCGTGCTCTTACGAATGTAGTCCAGTTTTGTTAGTTCTTGGTCTGATTTCTCTCCTGGTTCACTGGCAAATTTTGTGGAAATTCAATACAAATAATATCTCCCGTGTCTAACAAGTATGATTAAATTCATGAAAGAACATGAAGGGCTATTAAAAACTGATAATGCCATCTTTAACTGGGGAATCTGACTTGCACTTTGCTGGGAAATGGGAACACATAAAGGGAAATTTCACTGTGTAGATGATACTCTTAAAATAGCCTTAGATATCTGCCAGTTGTTCCTTGTGTACAGGACGACACATTTGATAGACTCTTATCGGATGTTTCCGTTTTATTTTAGCTTTGCTGTGTGTGCTTTTTCTTCATGAAAGAAGGGAAAAAGACCCCACTGTATCTGATTTGACTTACTCCATCACACCGTAGAACTGCATCATATTTTTGATCTCGTCCTTATATGAATAATATTGTCCCATATTCTCTTCTTTGTCTATTGACTGAAGAATCGGCGTGTTGACAAATCCTGGACAAATTGTGTTGAGTCTCACACCATAGTTTTCCATATTAGCAGCTAACTAGAAAAGAGAAAAAGTTATGCATTTGTCATCAATGTTTTAAAACCATATTGTGTAAGTCATTTTTCAAAGAATGAGATTTACCAATTAGTGCCTTTCAGCCTTGCCTGGTAAGCAGATTTTGTTGCTGTTGATTGTTTTGTTACAACAAATGTTTGAAGCATGTTTTCTCTATTAATCATACCAATATTATGAGTATTATACCAATATTTGCACGTGTGTAGCAAAGAAGTTTGATCAGTATGCAGGCGTATGTTGAATGCTGGATGACCTTTCATAGTCACGTCACAGAACTTATGAACTATACGTGGTATACCCCAAAATAACCATAGCTATTTAACAGCAATCCTTTCAGGTATTATGTGAATCCTATGTTATTCAAATGAGATGGTAGCCTGCCCTTTTAGTCTGGAGAAGAAAAGAAACCCAAGTCCTAGAGGCTGTTTTATCATACTTGCTCAACATTAGGCCCAACATGCTGCTTTTCCTGGTACTTCACTCTGTTTATTATTCTTTTTCTCCCCCTCATTCTCATGTTCCATAAAGACAGCCTTTCACCTAATTTTCTAGTAGACCCTTTTTATTTTTGATCTTAGATGATGATTTTTATATTACCATGAGAAACTAAAAAATGGAAAACCAAGTGCCAGGTTCATACTGTGGGTAATATGTTATATGCTACACTTGCACATACTAATCTTATTTAGGTTAATGTAAAATGAAAGTTATTTGGGTGGAAGGTGAGGGCATAAACTATGGATAAAATATCCAAATGATAATTTCAGGTGCTTTATTCTGGGAATTAGACTGGAAATTTTATGAGTTAAGTATACTTAAGCTTAGCCTATGGAAGTGTAATCATATTTGCTCTGTCCAAGTTATTTTGTTATACTGCTCGTTGAATTTAACTAGAAAGTTTTGGATTCAGAGGCCAAGAGTTACTATATCATCACATCCTGAATGTGTCTTTTCTAATTTTCAGTGTATTAAGAGCTGATAAGAATAAATAATGGTAAACATTTTTCTGTTCAACTGACTTTTGTGCCTATTTGCCATTAAAAAAATCATCAACCTGACTTACAAATAAGGAAGCCAAAATGTTAAGCGACGGGGATGGAGTTATGAAAAATATTTTTAAAGGTTGGATGAGAATTTGGCTTTTCAGCTTCTCCCCCTGTTCCTAAATTACTTTGCAACATCTTTCTTCTATGTCTCCAAAATCCTCAAATCAGTCATAAACACATACACACATGCCTTATTTATTCTCTTTGGATTCCCTTTGTGATTCCCTTTCTTTTTTTTTAAGAAAATCAGTTCTAGTTGTGTGACAATAGAGAGGCAACATGAGAAATGTAGGACGTTCCCCAGGAGCTGCTGATAGTGTTTTCAAAAACATACTTACTGCTATTGACCGTGTGAATCCAATTACACCATGCTTTGTAGCACAGTACACAGGTTGGAATGCAGCAGGCATGAGTCCTTTAAAATAAAAAAGGAGCTGTATAAAAATGTTCGGTACTCCTTATGATTACCTTAAACACAGATACAGGTCTGTAATGGAAAAAATAAGTGATGGATTTATAGAGATGCCACAAAATAGATTAGTTAAAAAATTGCAACTTTACGTCTTGCAATCTGAGGTAGGTTGGGAAAAGATGAGGTGGATAAAAACATGAGGAAGCAAGAGAATAATAATAAAAATTTTTAAATTTTAAGAAGAAAAGTTGTATCTGTGAAGTTCAACGTAAGATGGAGGACAGGATCTAGAAGAAAACACTCAAGGATGAGATTTTTGAGCCACTTACTATGAATCTGTAAAGTATTTAAAGTATGTAAAGTATTTTAGATAAACTTAAATTGCTGACACCCTAGCTGCCAGCATGTAAACTGGACACTTGTGATCATTCACACTGATTTCAGGGGGGAGGTGTTAGAAAAGGGAAATCACAAAATCCATTTGGACTCCTGTAACTGATTTAATATTATCATCATAATATATCATAACATGAATTTAATGTCTGATTTAAATCTCTGGCTTATTTTGCTTCTGTGGATTAGTAACAAAACAGCCTCAGATAAAATTTTTACCCTAATGCAAGAGAGAATAATGAGAGTGCTGCAGAGCTGATGAGCACAGTCTGTCAGTGCATCTGCCCATGCAGTATTCTTACTGCATACCTGACAATATGGTCACTACTATGACAAATACTCTTTGCATGGTAGTTTTTGGTCAAAGTAGGAACTGTAAACAAAAGAATTCAGACTTGGTGTGCCATCTGAGGCGTTGTAACATTTATTTTACTTACAATACTACCCTGGTAATATTTCATGGATTATAGGGTTTTTAAAGAGAAAAAAACAATAAGTAAATGCAGGACCTCAGTGCAGAGAGACCATAGAGTTAAGTAAATACTGAATGGAATAATAAGATGATGCCAGATACTGAGAAGAAAGAAGTGACAGCAGATATGTGGATAGGAAAAAAATGTTGAAGCATTTTCTAGATTGAATTAGACCAGCCAAAAAGGATTTCATGATATGGTACCTCCTACAGTGGGCCCTGTTCTGGAATGAAAAGCCAGGATGAAGGTATTTTATAAACTAACAGGAAAAAAAGAGGTAAGAATCCTGACTAATATTGCTATCTTGTCTAAGGTAACAGAGAAGCAGAAAAAAAAGAGGGTTAACATTGTGAACCTTTATGGAGGGAGTGGAAGATGATAAAATAATTATTTATAGTAGAGAAAAAAAGAGAAAACAGACATTTTGGAGAAAAATTAAGAACTTCATTCTAGTGAGACTGAGTTTGATGGCAAAAAACCAAATGTTAATTTTTATGTGTTAATATTTTATTCTAATGGAAGTCATCCCCATTAATAGCTGAGATATTTCTTTTCATTCTTTCTATATTTACGTGATATATTCAAGAGGGCTTGTGACTTAGTTCAGATGAAAATTATGCTACCTAGATTTAAGTATGGATTTGCCAGAAAAAATTATGTATGCCAGAGACTTGCAAAGGCTATCTGCCCTGGAATCTATTTTTTTCTGAAGGAAAAAACTTACTAACAGGGAGCAATGCTCTAATTACAACCTGACAGCTTCAAGGTTTTATCTCAGTTTAAATGCTACATTGAGGATCCAGTAAAAACAACACTGTTATTAGCACTGTTCAGTGGTGGGAAATGAATAACTTAACCTAGTGGATGGTTGTTCTTTTAAGCTTGTATTTTATCTGCTTAGCTTGGATGAATGTGTTATGTTTTTGACTGAGAACTCATTTTATGAAAAATTACTTCTGTGTTTTCTTCTGTACGTTGTGATTGCTTAATCATTCCTGTTTGCTGACTGTTAATGAGCATCAGCACTCTTCAGATAGTTAGAAATGTTGGAATATTAACCCATTAAAAATATCATTATAGTATTTGTTTTAAAGTTCTGAGTAGTTTTACATGTTTGAAAGGAAAATTTCCAATGAGGCTGCAGCTAACGGAGATACAGAAGACAAAATCTACTGATAAACACAAAGGAGGAATTCAGGTTTGTAGGTTTTTTTGGTTTGTTTTTTAATACAATAAGACAAATTGCTTCTTACTTGAGAGGGAAGAGACAAATGCAAGAAATAAACAAAGGAAGGGCACAGCACACAATAATGAAATGGAATAGGTTCAAAGACTTACTTAAATGTCAAAAAACAGCAGGACTAAATAGGCAGGAAGGGAGGACTAAACTTTTATTAAAAAAAAAAAATAATCAAAGCATTAAACTCAGTTCTTTTATAACTGAAATTATTATTATAACTAAGTTATTGTTTCTGCTGAAGTTGAGAACCAAGAACTCGACTGACTCTCTTTCAGCCAAAGCAGCAGCAGTGAAGACTAGTCCTGGCATCTTTCACCCAAAGCAATGACAGTCCTGTTTCACTTTTGTTCCTGGGGTTGGTACTGGGTACCATGGTGTGAGATTTCCAGCTATGAGCTGGTTCCCTGCCCAAGAAAGAACTACACCTCTATTAGCAGCGTGTCCTAGGGACTCCACTAGCAAGGGAAAGGTTCCTAAATTTTCTAATCTCAATCAGCATCCTTCTTTTTTACAAAGGAGAGGTACCAGAAGCTCTTTCATGATGCTTAAGGCCCTGGCTGTACAGTGATTTACACCTTTGCTCCACTGTATCACTATGATAGAGTCATAGAATCATAGAATC
>NW_008594240.1:0-68029 GCF_000691845.1 Merops nubicus | reverse complement strand
TAGATAATATAATAATAAATAATATAATAGATTTTTGCAGATAAGATTTTAATACTTGTGTCAACCCTTTCAAGATGCCCTGCCTTCCTCTTATCTCTAGGCATGAAAAGTTTCTTTCCAAAGTTCACTAAACTTATTTTGCTGCTTTTGCTCGTGTTTTTTTTAGAATAATGATTGTATTATTGCTGTTGCTTGCTCAAACCAACTTCCACCTTTCCTCTTTATTAGTCAAAATCAAATAACAATAAAAATAAATAGTCATAGCTGCCATAGGTAGTACTTTAACAAAGTGGTATTACAGTTGCCTGGGTCCAATTTTATACATTTCTCAGATTAATCAAGCCACTGCATTTAGGAAACTAACTCATTTGCCTGTTACCCATGTCCTAGAGCATTTAAGACAACCATATGGAGACACTATATGCTATTCCACCAGGTAGGAAATTCCAGGAAATCTCAGATGATGTGAGATGCTTCTATTTAGGCAACTGAGTCAAGCCCTAGGTCTCTGAAGTTGATTCCCACCTTCAGTGTCAGTTTTAGCTATATTAGTACTCTGATAATGTTCACAAATATATCAGCATGCTTTAAGTTAATATTTAGATCTCAGTTAATTAAAAGCAGCTTTTTAATCAAGAACTTTCCTCATTTCCTCTTTATGAATGTTAATATGATTTTGTAAATCGTTCATTTTTATCAGTGTCATGGCAATGCTGAGGTTTCTAAAAAGGCTTCTTGTCAAAATAGTTTAGGCTTATGGAGTAGGGTACCCCATGATAAGATTCACATAGAAAGCTATTCCATTATGAATTATTTTCTGCAAGGATTTTAAGCCTACAGGTTGCATTTATAGATAAAACAGCATCTTGCAATTGAGTAGCATCTAATCTGAAGTATCCTTATATTCTGTCCTAATAATATAATTTTAAAAGATTTCTCATTTTAATGGGATCTTTGTGAAGAAATACTTAGAAATGCTCGAGTTGGGTTTTATTTTTTTCTTAAATTACACAACAGCAAAAAAACAAGGTTTAATTAAAATGATACCTTCTGGTGGAAAACTCTCCAAAAATTTTGGTGATCTGAGCAACAGTTTGAACAAAATAACTGCTTTGATAAAGTTCTTTTTCATTCAAGTTTTTGCTAATTTGTATTGCCATGTTTCCTTCTTTAGAAACACAGAGTTTTGCCCCAAAAAGGAAGGCAAAGACAGCTGTTCTCCATCAAGGTTTTGCTGGCTACCTGTACAAAGCCCAAATTTCACAATATGCTGTACCTGTGGTTATTGAACCTCTGACAGCTATAATTGTGAAATGTAATTGGATGATCTAAGTCTGAACAGGTTGTACTACACTTGTTTGATAATATATTATTCAAATGATGTGCTTTCTGTGCAGTCTCAAAAACTGCCAGTGGACTAGGCTGGGTATCAGAGGAATTAGACAACACATGTTTTGCTCAGCACTCTGTGAGCTAAAGGATCCTACATAGCTGAGGTGGCCTTACTGCTTTGCAAATTAATTTACTTAGAGCTGGTTTGAATACATCCACATAGCACTGCATTTTGTAACAACACCTTACTAGGAGCAAATAACTCTTCCACAGAATACACAAACTAAAAACCAGGAGATATCCTGAAAACAGGATATTTTATTTTCATGGGTCCTTCTAGGTGAGATAATTTCAAGATTGGATTTTCCAAAATAATGTTAGAAGATGTTTCAAGACTTGAGAACTTTTTCGTCTATCAAAATATCATGTGGTATGACAGTAAATATGCCCTAATAAACTCAAAAGATTAAAAATACTTTAGTAAACTGGAGCTGAAAAAGATGTGGGAGCAATTAAAGGGAGGTTACTGATGCAAGAGAGAGATGGAAAATACTCGGAATCTTAAAGTTGGCCTCATGTTCCTAAATTACTGCATTCATGCTAAAATAAAGTGTCTTCAAAGGATGAGATGTGTTTCATACTTGGCACATACACCTGCTCAGTAAGTCATGTCCTTAAGGCATGGAAGTCTATGTAAAATCATTGGGTATTTGAGGAACATGTAGAAATGGTTATTATGAATGTAAAATATTTCTACACTTTATTCACTAAATTATTTCACTCCAAGACAAGGAAAGACAGAAATAATAATCACAGTTACACTCTCTGACTTCCCATATAGCACTGGGCACAGAATCTTAGGATTTTACTATCGTTTCTGCATGAAATTTATTTAGTTGAGATTAATGCCTGTATTTTGGTTCTCTGACTTCCCATATAGCACTGGACACAGAATCTTAGGATTTTACTATCGTTTCTGCATGAAATAATTTATTTAGTTGAGATTAATGCATATATTTTGGTCTTTCAAAGCTTTCAGTTTGTGAAAGATTTCCAGTCATGAAGAGTCCTTTGTGCTTTTGAAGCTGTTAAAATGGCCATGAGTAAGTTCTGTAATTTCTCCTTGTCTAGCTTCAATTTTAGCCATTGCATGCACTTAAGATTGGTCCATTGTAATGAAGCATCTACAACAATGAGAAATATTCTCTATTTGTAGGTATTAGAGATGGTGATTAATCACTGCTTAACTCCTTTGTAATCAGCCAATGGAAAAGCCTCCATTTCTCCCAGAGAGACCATGCTCCCACATCTATAATATGCCCTAGCCAGATGTTTGTTTTCTTTTTTCTTCTGTGGTATACAGGATTCAAAGTTTGTCTAATGTTTTTGTTTAAAAAAACATTTCTTCAGTTCTAGTTTAAAACCTGAGACGCAGGGAAATCAAAATGTAAGCTATGGTATGAACCTCAGTTGTAATAGCTACTGTGGCTCTCTGTCTGCTTTCTTTTACTTCAGAGCAGGAACCAAGAAGTTCATGTGCATACTAAGGGACCTCACCTGTATTTTGTAAGGCCAATGACTAGTAGTTGCTGAATTACAGATTCCCCACCTAGTAACCTGTTCATCTGCCTGCATGTCACAGGAGAGTAAGGTAAGCCCCTAAGAAATGCACTGGGCTTTAACAGAGCCCTTCACAGTGGAAATGCTTACCTCCTCCAGGAGCTGCTCCATGTCTAATGCTCAGTCAGTGATAAAAGGAAAATAAAGCAAAAATTACTGGGCAGTGTCCTCATCCTGCAGCATGCTGCTCTCTGCAGCAAATCGGTGTAATGCTACTTGTTTTTTTTTCTTCTTGCAGGCTGCTGATAATGCAGCAGCATCAAGGAAATGTCAGTTAGCACTTCCACTGAGAGCAGAACGTTCCGTACAGATGGATCCTCACAGCCTTTGTGAAAGATTATATATATATATATCATTGCTTATATGCAGTTCTACCAGCATATCTATTCAGAATGATTTTGCAGTAACAAAATACAGAGGATCGTTTTGTTTCTCCTGAAAGAAGCAATGCCAGGAAATGATAAGGGGAATAAGGCAAACTATGACAAGACAACAAAGTCTCTACCCAGACCTTTCAGAATATGCTGAGGTTCTGATTAAGAGAAACACTTTGAGCTTTACTTAATTCCTGCTTAGATATAAAGGGGCCTTATTGAGAGCCATAAGTGGACCCAGAGGGGTGATACCTGCTTAAACACTCTGCTGAATTGATTGCCATTACACCTTAAACTTATAGAGAAACTTGATAGCTTTATAAAAGGTAGACTTGGAGGGAGTGTTTGCTCTGTTGTCTTTGAGATAATTTTTTTTTTTTCTATTTGAATTCCTGTTTCTTTTGTACAGCAGTCAGGCAGCAAAAGAATAATGTTCCCTCTTCTCTCCACACAGCAGCACTGGAGGACCTGGTGCTTCCCCATGGTTAGGTGAGATACTCACACAGCAGCACAGCCAGGGCCCTGGAGATCTTCCACATTCACCTGCCTCCTGCCTTGACTCATCCAAGCAGCTAGGCAACAGTGAGATGGTAGCAGTGGACAACAAGGGCTAATAAATTTCTAGATTTTATCGTGCTTTAGAAGTGAAGTGCAGAGCGACCTCAAGGATGTGACAGATTGTAAACAATGCAGAAAAACTGGCAACACAGGGTTAAAATAATTTGTTAGATACCATACAAGTTAAAAGGGAGAAAACCATACTGGAGAAAACCATTTGAAAAGTGTAGACACCAAGTGCTTCAGCTTTGACTAAGGTATGACTCTCAATACAGGTGTAAAATATGAGAAAGGATGGGTTAAAGCATATGCAGACTATTAATTTTGGCAGAAACTCTTCAGGATCAGTCTCCTGGGAGAGAACTGTTGCATGTCTTTCTGTATGGGTCATTTCTATCAAACCTAGATGACAGTGACAGCAGAATTAGTTTGTTTTTTTTTTTTTTGCTGTGGCATCTTGAGACTAGAGGAAAATGTCCTGACAGATACAACTGCAGTTTTTGAAAACCTTGCTGCCTCGTTGTCATTTCAGTTTCTCCCCTCCTCGTAGCCATTCACCTCCTGTCTTCTCTTACCAGTCATGCACCAGAATCACACCTAACCTCCTTATTTTCAGAAATAAAGACGTGCCTTATATGTAAAGCAGTTCTTTCCAGCACCTCCTTTGACTGCTTTGTGCTCTTTTCTTCTGCCCTGTGCACCTCAGAAGTAAAACAGAAGCTTTGGGAAAATCTCGTGTGAACCTAACTCTGCTTTTAAAAGACTTGCCTCATCCCACTCTGTGGGTGATGAGGGAAGTGAATCTTTATAATCCTCCAACAACAAGCTATCCCTGCATGGCAGGACCACAAAGAGAGTAGAGCCACCACAATGACTCAGAAACAATGCCAAGTTATTTATTGGCTCTTCCTGATGACAATCAATAGGCATTGTGGATAAAGGCACATGGTCAAACACCCATTTCACTACTTGCAAGACTGTGGCACTTCATAATAATAATATTTTTTTTAAAAATAGTGGGAAAAAAAAGTCAGAAAGCAACACAGAAGGGGAAAGAAAGATAGGAGAAAGTTAAGAGAAAAGGAAAAGTATCATCACCCGTGGATCCAGCAGCATTGTCTTGAGTTGAGGTCCTGGTCCATAGGTGGTGCATTGACACCAGTTCTTTCATGTCTCAAGTATTCATAGAGACTTCTCCTCCTCTGGGGAGTGTCTGAGTTGTTGGGTGGTCTCTACGTCGTGCATACATCCTGTAGACTTAAGAATCTTCTCAAAATGAGGCAGGCAGTGTTTCCCAGGGACTTGGGTGGCCATTTGGATCAGGTACCTCCAATAGTGTCTGGCTGGTGTCTGACCCACCTCTGCACATGCTGTGATGGAGTCAGGGGAGCAGGAGTGAGCCAGCCCTGCCTCTGCTGGGGCCCACCAGCTCTCCCTGTATCTCCACCATAGAGCCTGCACCAGAGCAAGAGCACCAACTCCTCTTGTGTCTCCACTGTAGAGCCTGTATTTGTGTAAGAGTTTCGAGGCCAGTTCACTTTGTTGCTCTCGACAAGACTCAGCACAAGTTTTGGCAGGGAGCTTGAAGGGAGCAAAATTAAGCCCTATTAGCTCTTTCAAAATCCCACCCATAGATGCACCAGCCTCTTACAACCACAGAAAAGTCAGCCTTCAGGTAACCATGGTAGAGTATCTTTCCTCACTCATCAGAAGAGAGGAGAACTTTTTTGAGTATTGCTAAAGGGGTCTATGAACAGCTAGAGGTGGCAGCTGCCACAGTTGGTGTAAGGGCTGCAAAGACAAGTCACACAGGAAAACCAAGTGGAGAAATAGGAAATCTCCTTCAGAAGAGTTACATTTCAGATGGAAATGTAAGGCCAAATCCCCAGTTACTGCAAATCAACACTGACACTAAACACATTTATGATCCACTCAGAAATCTTCCTCCACGTCTGCAATAAACTTTCCATGTTTTCTCCTTGGGATTCTTTGTCTTAGACCTACCTCACTGTAAATACTCCTGACATTAATTCCCCTCCTCCTTTCTCAAAATAGGAGCAAACTGTCTTATAAAATCTAAGCAATATCTTCTTCAAATATATTTTAAAGGCTTGATATTGCTATAATGATCAGAAAACAGTGCATTGTTCATGTTACACAGGTGACAGCTGGAATTATTTCTCTTGCCCCATCCTAACAGTTCTCTGACATCTCTGAGGAAGAGAGAAAAAAAAACCCTTATTTTCCAAACCACTAAGATAAGTCCTTTTCTTGATATTAATTATTCATGTTAATGTTTAAGTTCCATCCAACCCAAAGACCTGAGAGCAATGGTCACTCCTGTACATCTCAACAGTGTCTAGCAGAAAAAGGTGCTTCCTTTGCAGAAGGATCTGCAGTTGTCAGCATCACCCTGCAACCCAATAAAACAGAAAACTGTTCAACCAGAGATGAGCCAGAGATGTAATCCTGCTCTGCCCTAGGCACATGCTCTCTGGTTCCACTCCACATCCACAGGTTCTGCCAGGCATTTCCAGAAATGTTTTAAGAAAAGAAACAAAAGAAATGGGGAAATAGCCTTCCCTGTTGATGTTATCCTCATGTAAACGTTGAGTGGGTCTTTCCTAATGCACTGCAGTCCCCAGCCTATCAGCATAGAGAGATGAAAGGAAATTCTATCCAAATATTCACAACAAAAGGAATTCTTTGAGATTCTGCTGGCATGTGTAAATTGCAGAATAAGAGCTGGATATTTGGCACTCTTCTGCTGACTGCAATTTGCTGCATTTGACTAGTCTGCTGTTCACTTCACTAGAACCCATGGGATGCCTCTGGCTAAAACATTGCTTGTAACCTGGATTTCTATTTTATTAACCTTCTTCTTTATCTAATGACAGTCTGTCATGTTCTAGGATGCCAGAACAATGTTTGCCTGATAAGATGTCTCCTGGGAAAACAGGCAGTTATAAAGGATAAAAGCATAGCAAAATGGCCAGCTTCAGCAAAAACTGTTGCTCTGAGAACATGCTTTAATTAATATGTGCTCTACCCTTGGTGGATTTGTACTGCCACAGTTGTCATTATTTTCACTTTATTAAGGATGCCTGCAAAGAGGGAAGAGTTTTCTGGAAACACGACCTCTTGAATGTCTTCCAGATTGGTGCTATGAAAAATAAAGCATAGTTGGGGGATAAGGAAAAATAAGCAAAGAGAATCTTTATTATAACACCATGGCTCATGTTACATATTTTCATTTGGACATAATATGTGGTAATATTCAAGTACCATAACCCTGCTATGAGCAATCTGTCTTCATTGTGCATACTTACTATGCATGGAGGGAGCAATAGGTTTAATATCAATTTTTCCCTTCACCCTGATATTTTTCATTGAGTCTCCTCATTTCCTTTCCCTCCATGAACTCTTTTACAGCTCTCTGTAGCATCAAAGAACAGTTATTCACATGGCATATTCTTTTTATGCCTTCTCAGCCACCTCTGAGATTCTTGTTCCTGACAAACAGAATTTCCTGACCAATAAATAAGTTTTCTGAGAACAGCAGTTTGAAAAAACAGGTGTGAAATGCAGTATAAATGTCATCTACTTCAATTTAGATATGCTCCATTTCAGTGACTAGGCCAAATTTTGATCCCACACTAACATATAAATCGGTGTCTCGTCCTTTTCATGGACTCTGGGTGTAGAGTTCAACATGAACCGTTCACTGGTGTGGGAGAATTTCCTTAGGGAATCAAAGGATGGTTTATTCAGTGAATATATTACTATCACCATTGTAACAGGCAGAGTTTCCTATCGATTAAAATATGAAAATATCTTGTGGGCTTCTTCCCTCTTTGTTATCCTGTGGATTCCCAGTTCACAGCAGTAAGAACATGTTTTATAAGCTACGTTGTCAAAATTCCCATGAACTTCCCTTTTTTTCTGCTTTTTTGATAGGTCTTTTGACTTCCTTTTGACTGGGAATCTCAGCTGAAAGGAAATTTTTTCCTGTTTATAATATGTACAATCACAGCTTCTGATTCCAAAGCTTTAAATTCAGATATGGAAGATTTTGTTTACCATTGCAACAAAGAGCCCTCTGTAGTAGCCCAGATCATGTAGAATTCAACCAATGAAGCAAGGCATGGTGCTTTTAATGAAAGCCCACAGCCACTAGACATCACCAGACAACTGCATGCAATGAGTGCTGTGTAGGACTAACGAGTGCCTTGCTAAAGATATCCTTTGGCAGAATCAGCCCATAACATTCCCCTTCATCATCCATCACGTTAAGCAGTCTACACGTGTGATTTGTGAAACCTCATAAAAAAACTAAGCATACAGTTTCCAACCAGAAGTTTCCATAATAGGTCATGAGAAATACTGAGGGTGACAAAAGAGTTTGAGCACCACAGGGATGTGCCAGGATGCACATATCAAGAGCACACATGCCAGTTAGCTGAACATTAATATTTTTTCCCCTTTAACTTCTACAACCTTTCTATTATGTCTGAGATGAGCTTATTGTCCACATTAGTTTGTGGTGTTGTTTGGTTTTTTTTAGATGAAACAAAATAACTGAGAAACAGATTGTGAAATAAGAATATTAACAATTTTACTTACTCCTTTTTCTACACGCCATCTTATTCTGGTTACGTTCAGTTGGTATGTCCTTATTGCAAGGTCTTTAGGTATGTCCTCAATGCTCAGTGGACTATGTATGTATAGAAATGACATCTCTAATTAAGCATAGCCAGATAACAACACAATGCCATATCAGTCAGAAATCTGCCAGGACCAAGTGGTGTTAGCTCCAGCCCAAGAGTACTGCTCCCTTGGAGAAACACTGATTAGATTTTATAGCTCATGACTTAAAATCAAGAGAAATTTAATTCAATATAGAAATATAGTTCATGTAATCTCTTTGCAGCTTAATTTCTCTACATAATTTTCCCCAAGAAGGAAAGAAGGGCAGACTCTTCTTGCCACATATTTTTTTCATTGCTATTAAAGTATTTACTGAGGTAGCTTTCACTGAAAGCTCAGCTAACTGTAAACAGCTGAAGACTAATGTGACTTTGATAGAAGTAAGGCTTAGTGACAGAGTGTTGGCATTTTTTAACTGGGACTAAACTCTATCATCCTTTTTTAATTCAGAGGATAAATTAAATGTCAGTCTGGATGCCCACATCTGTTACGACAGCCCATATTCAATAAAGTTAGGGAAGAACAACAGTCAGAAAAGAACATTATGCTTCTCCAGGCTTGTCTTTGGAATTACTGTCTCTAATTGTTCAGAAATGTTTGATGTGGTTAAGATACACAACTTAGTCTCATATCAGACTGTGAGGCATCTTTGGCTGAACATTATGCTTCTCCAGGCTTGTCTTTGGAATTACTGTCTCTAATTGTTCAGAAATGTTTGATGTGGTTAAGATACACAACTTAGTCTCATATCAAACGGTGAGACATCTATGGCCTCATGATACAGGAGCCACTTCTGTTTTCTTGAGAGATGGAAATTTGCTGTGGTCTGGAGGAAAAAAACAATTTCTGTTGCCTGAGAAAACTGTCAGGTGAAGGTGAAGGTGAAGGACAGATCTGATAGCAGGATGAGGAGCTCAGTCACCAGCCTATCTGTGTCTACCTGCCACTAGGTGTCTAGATGTCTAACTGCCACTGAGCAGAGCCCAGCAGTAAACTATTTACTTAAGCTATTCTCATTTCAATCTTGAAATCCTACTAAGTGTGAAATAGCATTAGGTTTGCAACCTAACAGAGGTGTCAGACTGCTAATGTTGGTACCTAGATGCACACAAGAATGCAAATATAGCTCTAATAGACATGTTCAAATATGCTGTCCCAGGCAGCTTGGGCACCATTTATCCATAAAAAATAAAATTTACCTTTCAGTACTCTTAGCTACTCGTGCAAATAGACTGAAAAACACAATGACAGTCTAGACTTTGCACAGAACTTTTCCCTGCAGTATCCTCACAGCTAGGTGAAAGAGGAAAATGTTGTGTGGGGAGGAAACTAAGTGTTCCTGTACAGTTCCAACATATATTTATGTTTCAACTCTGAATGCAAGTATCCTAATATTCCTCCTAAACAGAAACCATGTCTCTATAATCAGTAGGCAAGTATCAGGACACTCTCCAGTTTCCTTTCTTTTTTTTTTTAACCCAAATGGAAACTGTAGTGTATTTCCAGAAAAAGAAAACACAAAAAAAGAAGTCAGGAAAAAAACTGTCCAGGAGCTTGGAAGCAAAAGTGAAGAGATCACATTCTCTGATCACACCTGGAGCGATGCTAATCCAGGTAAGGAACGACTAGAAAGCCTTTTATTCCTCATCACAAAAAAAACTCAGTCAGTCTAGATTGGATAGAATTGCAGAAAGCCCAGGGCATGCACCTTCATTAAAAAACAACAGCTTTAGTATCAATCTGTACCTTTGTTAATAAGGCCTCCAGACATTTGAACACCTAACACTGCTGAATGGGGTCAGACCCAAGCACATTCTTATAATTAAGTGTGTGCCTGCAGCATTTTGTTCTGTTGGGATCTCCTCACACAGCCTTCATTACAAACTTGTGTTTCAGAGATGAAGCTCAAAACACAGAGGGTTAAGAGAAAAGGGTTTGCAAAGTGGGAACAAAATCACTCATGTGCACTGGGCTTTATTTCTGGCTGCTCTGCCCCCAGGTTTGGTCATCTGTTTGAAGAGTTATTATGTACTGTGTCGCCCTGCACCACCCCAACCTCAGTCCAAGTGATTTCTTAACTTATTTCTGTTCTAAGAATGAAGAGCACAAGTGACTACTGTAGTTCCTTTCTTCACTGCTGTGTAAGCAGGCTCATGACAACTTATGAAATAAGAAAAAGAGGTATTTTTGCTATGATTCTAAGAATATAAGATACCTTTTTTTTCTTTGTTGATAAATAACATAAATACATTTTAGTAAAAAAAAATCCTTTCCATAATTAGAAGTACTGAAGGAGTAGTGATGTTTCTGTGATAAATCACAGACTGACCCACAGGGCTTGCTCTGGCCATGTTGTTGCTCTCTTACTGTGAACTATTTGATTTGTACATGTGAAAAAGCGATTTATCTGAAGCAGCCTGATCTTTCTACTTCAAAGGTATTATTCATCTAAATCCTTGTATATGGATTTTGAAGTATTTCAAGCCCAGAGTAGCCTTAAAAAGGTGATATTACTTGCACGTAGATGAACTGAAAGGCGATGTCACTTTTCTTCTAGGTGGTAAATTTGACAGTGGCCGTGCCTAAAGACTCAAAGGGCAGTTTAGCAACTGGATGATTATGAAAAATAATAGAACAGGCCTCCAGAGCCCTCTCAGTTGTGATTTGAGTTCAGCCAAGTGACCAGAAGGAGTTAGATGACAGTTTAATTTCAGGAGAACAGACGTTCATAGCACAAAACCGTTACCAAAACTTAGAGCAATGAGATTCATCTAAAAAGGGTGAAAGACTTAGTGGATTTGGAACCTGTACTACCTCTAGGTCAAGCCAAAAGTGCCCTGAGGAGAAGCTTGAGCTGTCATGGGGGAAAGGAGACTTTGATCTCCATGGCTGTATCCATCTTCAATCAGCACTGCATTAACAAGAACAATTCAGAAGCAGGCTTTAGGGCTCTTATCTCAGCCAGTCTTCTGTGACCTTCACAAATATATCTAGGCTGGACAAAAAAAAGTTGTGTAATAAATACTGCACAAGGAAAAGTGATGCAATAGATAAACTTTAGAGGACAGTACAGATCTCTAGATCTTGATGAAAGGGACTCCAATCAAAAATAGCCAGGGGACACCCAATGGAGGAGATGGGCAGCTGGTGACTTCAGCAGCTCCTAACAGTAGTTATTATTTGCTAAGGAAAAAAATAAATCTAATGTTCACGTGAAGTTTCTCTGGAGTACTTTTGTTTGCCTGTTCTCAGTCAGCACCACACTTTTCCTATGTTTACTGTGGTCCATAGTAAGGGAAAAGTCAGTACAGCAATAAGGTTACTGATAGGCAGCACCATCACTGCAGCAGAAAAGGGGTGAGTAGGAAAGATCTCAGACATGACTCTGGATGCTGCATCCTTCAAAGAGAGGAGCTTTTTCAGTGTTTTGCTAAGAGGTTGTTGCTGTTTTGCAGGAGGGCAGTTCTCTGGTGTGGGCACATAGCACTTTGCCTGGTTTTCATCCCTGCTGTAGAAGTTTAGTTCATGAATAAGGTGGAAACTGTTCCTACATTTGTCTGTGACACAAATAATCACCACGGACCAAACACCTTTAGTTTGAATGTTTCCATTCAAACTCTTCTACATAAAAAATGCAAGCTTGGAAGATGTTTACAGATTACATTTCCAAAATTTTTTTGCCCACTCTCTATGCCTATGGCAAGGACTATTCTGGGATATGACAGTGTTCATCCTTCATACTCTAAGACAGGGTTAAAAGCTGCTGGTTACCATAATTTTGTCCTTTCTTGAAACAAAATCTAAACCAATTTCTATTGCAGCCATCCCAGGTAGCTGTGATTGCCTCACAATTTCCTTCTTTTACAATCAACTTCCAGTGCTGCAGTTCCCAGAGTCAAATGCTTTGATCTGTCCCAGCTGGCACAGAACCCCTTGGGAAAATAGGAATACAGGGCTGCTCCCTCATGTCCGGGTGGTCATCTGGGATATGACAGTGTTCATCCTTCATACTCTAAGACAGGGTTAAAAGCTGCTGGTTACCATAATTTTGTCCTTTCTTGAAACAAAATCTAAACCAATTTCTATTGCAGCCATCCCAGGTAGCTGTGATTGCCTCACAATTTCCTTCTTTTACAATCAACTTCCCAATCAAATAGTTTGATCTGTCCCAGCTGGCACAGAGCCCCTTGGGAAAAAGGGAATACAGAGCTGCTCCCTCATGTCTGGGTGGTCAGCAATGTGCTGTGTAGTTCTCAGGGAGATTTTTCCTGCAGATTTTCAAGAATGGTGGGAATTAGTCAGAAATATGCATCTTCCCCTTCGACGGAGCTGATCATGTGGGAATTCTGAGTGAGGGCAGGTGCAGGGTGAATCCCCTGTGATGATTCAGCAGTTCATTCTTGTCCTTTGATTTCTGTAGCTCTGGAAAGTGTTGGTCTTCTCCTGAGGAGCAATGATCCCATTGGATCCAGGCACATCCCCATGTCAGCAGAGCTCTGACATAGTGCTGGGCCTTAGAGACTCAGAGTAGAGCACTGGTCTCTGGTGGGTTTTGTGGCTCTACATCTTCCAAACTGGACTGGTGGAAGAAAAGCTCTATTTTCTTGATTACCACCAAGATGCTTCTGACTTCTCTGAAAATAGAGAGGGAGCCACTGAGTTTGAGCAGTGAAGTGGTCTGTTGTGCTTTCACTGCTCCACAGGGGTGTATTTTTTCTGGGGCGTTGCTGATGTAAGCCCATATCAGAGCATTTCAGACTGTCAGGAGAGTCAGCCTGGACATCACCACAGCACTGTATCTGACTTGTGACAACAAACTCTCCTGCACAGACTATAGCCACAGACTAAAACAATTGGGGGGTGGGGGAAAAAAAGGATAAAAAGGATAAAGAATAATAGAGACCTTAGTGGCTGCTACATAACATCAAGGCTGGAGAGACCTTAAACAGCCCCTGAACCTGTTGTGATAAGTACTACCCCTCTCTAGCTTCACATGATTATGTCTCTGTGCTCAGTCATCATACATAAAATGTTTGAAAACACAAGGTACCAATGTAAATCAGTCCTGCACTGAACATGACCATCTACCTGGTGAAAATTAGACTTGAAATAAAAGTGATTCTCCTTGCCTCCAAATTGTTTTTAAAAGTGCTGTTAAACGTTCTAGTGATGTTAATAAATGATGCTTAAGGCACTTTGGAGAGAATAACAATCTGTGCTATTATACTAATAATGCATACTTTTAATCTCTTCTACAACCATATATGAGGAAGCAAAGACAAGTTACTCCTTTGCTTAGGGCTTCAGCTTGCTTTGTAATATTGTTTGATAAAATGTCAAACATTGAAGTGTCTAGTTATTGTCATTCACAAACTGTGACACGTGATAAATTGGGCTCCCCAATAAATGATGAGATTATAGCAATAACTATCAAAGGAAAGGCATTATTTTCATCCACTTTCAGGTTTTGAGGATAGACTGCTCAAACTTTTTTGGACTTCTATGTAAACATGAAAATGAGAATATTTTTGTCATCGTTGAATTCCAGGAACTGGTGTTATAACAAAACCAGACAATAGTTTGAAACTCATGCTGGCAATACCATGCTCTGCTCCTGTGTAGACTGACAGGAGAGACAGAAGGATTTGAATGGATGGAAGTACTGGTGTGGTAACCTTGTTTCAGAAGAGGGCCTGGTTGGTTTGCACAACTGTAACTTTAGCTGAGGCCATTTGAAACAGATCAAGTAAATCAATGAAACAGAAAAATGAAAAAGAATACATGCAAAATTGTAATTAAGTCATGCAGCAGTAAAAAATTGATAGGAAAATGAACAATCACTTCATTCAATTTGGTATAGTAAATAAGACAATACCAATCCAGTGCTGATCAATAGGGTAAGAACTTCTTAGCCTGGGAGGATCAGAACAACAGCAGCGTTCTGATTCACTCTGAGCCACTAGAATCTGCTGAACTGTGACAAAGAACTTCAGATTCCCAGGTAGGGTGTCACCTACAGGGACCTATTTAATGTGAAGGGTTAAAACTGGACCTTTATCTCATCACTACAGACGTTTTGCACCATTGGGGATTTAATGAATGTAAACCAACCATCAAGGCATAACATTATCACCTTCCATGTATGCACAAAATATTTAGAGTTGTTTGACTGTACTTGTCAGGATCTGTGAGACAGGCAGCAGTGCAGAAAAATCAATTCATCTTATACAGCTTCTTTAAAAGGCAGTTGTTAACTGCAGGATCCTCTCTATGTACATGCTGAAGGTGGAGCAGATCAATCCTGTGCCAGTCATCTCAGCTGAATCAACATGGGTTACCAGAGCAGAGTAGAAACTGGTCTTCAAGAATCATAAGTATTTCCAACCTGTAAGAAGGTTTCCAGTGGTGAATCAAGCCAATCTCTTGAACATGGCTTTAAACTCAGCATCTTGAGAATGATGGAATAGACACAGACAGAATATCTCACCCAGTTTTGCTCTTTGGTTTTAAGTAGGAGTAACACAAAGAAAAAAAAAAATAAATTTTGTTCTGTCCCTGAGGGGGAATATCACCCTTTAGAAAACACTGAAGACTTCCAAAATTAACTTCTCTGGATTTTGTAGCTTGGTTTTATTTTTCTTTTTGTTTATGATTTTGCCTGGGATTTGCCTGGGTTCGATTCAGTTTTTCCAGTGGGAAGTTTGTCAAAAAGCAAGTTTGCTGCTTGATGAAATGCCATTTTTTTTTTAAATAGAAAACATTTTCTGCAAAATTCCCTATCCATATTTAGTCTACCTCTATTTTAACATCTAAGAAGAAAGTGGGATATTCTCAGTTTCCTAGAAACAGTTCTTTTCCTCATCTGAATCATATCTAAAGTTGAATCACACCTTTTACTAGGTAATGCACACTGTGACCCAAGGATCAATGCCACTACATTCTATTGATGCAACATAAATGCTGCAGGTTTATTTGGATGTATTGTCTGTCCTCTTGCTCTCAGAAGGGCACTATGTTCCTTATATTTTACAGTATCTACATGCTGCTACACTCTTACCACACAACATGTTCATCTTATCCCACTCAGCTGCATTATGTCGGGACACTATTAAATATTTACTTTCTGCAGCATAATGCAGCACTTAAATGCTAAAGTTGTCATTTCTGCCAGACAAACATAAACCACAGCAGAGTTTATAAAGTTATAAATTCCAGATGGTGATGAATAAGTAATGTTGCACCCTGGGCCTAATTGCTTTAAGTTTCTAGATACCTGCAAACCATCAATTATACATTACAAGTGCTGCTCCTTAATTGTTTCTTGCTGGCATTTCAAAAGAAAATGTAGCACAACAATGGCACTCTACTTGCAGGGAATTTCTCTTTGAAAATTCTTTCCTTACCATTGCTAGATTTTTAAACTGCTCTTTGGCTCTCAATGAAGTTTGCAAAGCTGGCACTGAAAAAGTTCCCTGAGAGAAAAAATGGGAGTCCTCACTGCCTGTTTTGTGATAAAAATGAGAGTTTACTTCCTGCATGACAGTCATTGTGCCTAATGTATAATCCAATAAGAGGCTGGGCACTGTGCTTCCCTTATTAGTGATTTTAAGAGGCTGATCCAATTAACTTGGATTTTTACCCTAATTCGATCTCCACTGGCAGCAGAAAAAAAATGACTTCTAGGTATTTCATAGTTCACTGTGCCCTTTAGCTCTTGAGAAAGCATGTTGCCATCCTGGTTGCAAACTCAGCAGGAGTTAGCTGCCCTTGTCTTTCACAATTCAGCAGAGCTGTCTTGCCTGGTGTTCTCAGTTGCATGTCTGCACCTCTTGACCCAGCCCTCTCCCATCACACACACTCCTCTCCAGAGAGCTGGTGGTGCTTGGAGGAGACCTCCAGTGAGGAGTGCAGAGTCTGCAGGTCAGACTGCCCTCCAACAGCCCCCTAGTCCACAGTGCCTTGCAGGATTGGCTTCCCTTTGTGTTGGACTAGGATATCAACATACTCTTGAAGGGTAAATTATACCCAGGCACCAAAGGTTGTGCCTATACCCAGTTTAAGGTGACATCTATTTTTAGCAAGTTGAACAGTGCCACAGACATTGATGGTGGCCCCATGTAATGGGTTGAAAGCAAACCAGTGAGAGACTCCAAGTCAGAAATACAATTTAATAGTAAAAAATAAAATAAATGCAATAGCACAAAGGAAAACCACAGACAGAGTCAGAATACAACCTGATACTCTGTAGTTAGGGTGGTGGTAGCAGTCCAGATGAAGCAGTGATCTTGTAGAAAAGATCTGGTAGCTCTTGTCCTCTGGAAATCCAGTGGGTAAGGCCCCCTGTGCTGTACTGAACCCCAGTTTATATCCAGGTGGGAGCACTTGGCTCCTCCCCCTGGGTGGAGCATCTCACAATGGGTTGATATCATTCTGTGAGTCATGCAGTGGGTCTTTGATGGTCCATTAAACAGAAATAGCTCCTGGGGGGAGCTCTGTAGGAGTCATGGGGCAAGGCATGGATGGGCCCATGAAGAGGGAGGACTCCTCCTGCTGGGTGGGAAGGTGTTAACATCTCCCCAGATCTCTTTCCTTATCTGTTGTAGGCTGGGGTGTGAGGTCTGTCCTGGGCAGCTGCTACCCATGATTGGTTAGACCATGAGCAATGACATAGAGGGTATGGAATACACAGTTTAGAATGCACATAATGATAAACTGGTCCCAGCCCCTGTAACTCTGATACCCCACAATTTCACCCTGTCTCCTAGTAAATTGTAAAGATGGTCCTGGTCTGGCTTTGCCTCCTCTCAATGAGCACTGACCCAAACAAACCTTGAGCATGGCTGGGAGTTAGTAGGACCAAGGAGCTGCTCCCATCAAGAAGTCTGCATGTGGCCATCCCTCCTTGGAGGCTGAGAAGTTTAATGGCTGGGAAGAACAGTTGTTGCCTGCCAGCTGGCCTCAGGGCCAGAGAATAACCCTGGCACTGCTCCATGTGCAGACAGGGATGGTGGTTGGACTTGATGATCCTAAAGGTCCTTTCCAACCATAGTGATTCTGTGATTCTCTGAGGCTCACATATACCCATGTTCACTGCAGTCTGTACTGAGACACAAGGAGCTGTGCCCTGCCCTGCTTGAGTTCATCCAAAATCTGCACCAATCTGCTTGGGGAAAAGGTAAATTCATATCTGAGCTGGTCTCATACCACCTCCTCAGCAGACACAGCTTTTCTAAGTCAGTGAAGTACTTTTGATTCAAGTATTAACATATTATGCAGCCAAGGTTTAATTTTAACTGCAGTAAAGACTGGAAAACAACAAAGAAAAACCATAGCCTGATGAACATAAAACCTCCTGTCTGCTGTGAAAATAAATTCCACAGGATTGCTGTAACAGAGAATAGACTCAAAACAAAATATTTCACCTCCCACTACCTTTGTCTTACAAGATTTAATGAGAGGAAAAAATAAATGCCATTTAAAAAATCCCTCTGCCAAAATAAAATGCTGTAGTGATTAAGATAATGCAGCTGAAAGATATCTGCATCCTTGACCTGGTAACTGATTGCATGGGTCAATTCAAAGACTGACTTCTCAGGGAATTCACTGACAAATTGGACCAAGGAAAATACACCCACAGCATTGTCCATTTCTTGGTCCTCACATCAACATACTTGTCACTGTCACAGCTCTTGGGTTCTACGTAGTAACTAGGGAGCAAGTGATTATTTCATTGATGTTTTCTGTTGTTTGCTTGTTAGTGAACATCTGCAGTATAGAGGTTTGGGTTTCTGGCTGAAGGCGGGTGAATCATTCCTAACATAATACCAGACTTCCTGAATGTCCCTTTATTTTAAAGCTGAATTCCAATGTTAGGACTGGCATCCTGCTTGCAGATAGTTTGGTAGTGCTCCAAAAGAGCACAGGAGCAGAATAGAAATATTTCCAGGTATTTGTGCATTTCGCTGCAGCTCCTTTAGTGTCCTCTGAGTTAATTTTGGCAGGAGGAACTGTACGTTGTTTAGGAAGAAACCTTAATTCTTACTTAAGTATTCCCATACAAATGAATGGCATCTGTCCTGCATGAGCAGGCAGATGCCAAATACTTTTATGTGTTGCTGAGTTTTCTGTGGGTATTTTTGCGTTTTACTGTGAGTGAACTCCCCTCCCCTCTCCGTTGTGCCTCCACATGTACAACAGAGAACATGCAGCACTCTGCTTGTTACTATATACTCACATGAGCTGCAAAACTGCTTTTCCAAAAGTCCTCCTTATAGAGCAGATAAAGCCAGAGACTGTGATTCATGTAATATAAATGTAGACAAGTATATACGCAGCTACCTCCAGTCTTTTCACCTCACTTGTCTCTAATTTGTCTTTCTAGTTGACTAGAATAATTTTTATGTGTTGTCTCTGTTTGGCCCCACAGATATTTGTCAACTAGCATGGCTGTTTTGCCCTCTGTGTTGTGTGCAGCAGGCTCAAGACTTTACCTTCTTGGGGTGCTCCTGCACTGGCTGTTTTCTCCTCTGTGAGTAGAAGAACTTTGGTCTTTTTAATCCCTTTCACAAGTGTATGGATTGGACCATTACTTGACCCTCTAGTTGTACCTGCTCCCCATTGCTAATGGTCAGTGTAGGTTGTTCTGGTGAAAATTCGTGTCTTGGTAATGCAGAAGACACACTGAGCTTCCTCCACCTCTGTTGGACTGTGGATCCCAGCCAGTGACTTTTTCCTCTGTCCAATCATCATGAATATAACTGCCTACAGACTTTGTCTGTCTTTTCACTGCACAACCTGGTCATCCAAGTGCTGCAGAGCCCAGAATCCCTATTTATCCAAGAAAGATATAAAAAAAAAGAAAAAAGAAAAAAAAAGGCAGGGAAAAGCAATGTAACATTTGATTTTGAAAAGATGGCCCATATTTTTTTGTAGTAATAAAGGGTATCTTCTTTATCTTCTTTAGAAGAAAACAAATGTCAGGGCTGAAGGAAATTTTTCCCTACCATTTTAGGTCACCGGAGGTAGAAATCAATAGACCCAACTGTGCTCAGATGCACTCTTTTCTCTAATCATAGACTTTAGAGCTGGAAGAGGTATATTAGGTTTACCTAACCCATCTCTCTGTCTTAGAACCTCCTTGTTCTTTACTGTACATTCTCCACTGCCTTTCCTGATTTAGCTTAGAAAACCTGTACCACTTAAAATAGTGCATTTGTTCTGGGAGACTGTGACGTCTGTGTGTCCTTGTCAGCTTCTCTGTGACTGGCCTGGTTTCAGCTGGGATAGGGTTAAAATTTTCTTCCTAGCAGCTGGTAGAGTGCTATTTTTTGGATTTAGAAGGAGCATAATGTCGATAACACACTGATGTTCCAGTTGTTGCTGAGTAGCACTTCCACTAAGCCAAGGATTTTTCAGCTTCTCATGTTCTGCCAGAGGGGAGACTGGGGGTAAGCAAGAAGCTGGGAGGGGACAGAGCTGAGACAGCTGACCCCAACTGACTAAAGGGATATCCCAGACCATATGATGTCATGCCCAGCATATAAACTGGGGTGAAATCTGGCAGGGGAACAAGCTGGGCATCAGTCAGTTGGTGGTGAGCAATTTTTTAATTTGTATAATTTTTTTCTTGGGTTTTATTTCCCTCTCTTTTTGTTGTTTTGCTTTTCGTTACAATTTATTGTTTTTATTATTGTTGTTTCTGTTATTATTATTGTTGTTGTTTGTTGTTATAGTTATTATTATTAAAGTTATTAAACTGTTCTTAACTCAGCCTGCATGTTTTCTCATTTTTGCCCTTCCAATTCTCCCACCCAGAGGGAGGGACGGAGTGACTGTGTTGGGCTTAGTTGCCAGCTGGGGTTAAATTATGACAGTGACATTGTATTTGTTTTACAGCAGAGAAAATACAAAAAGTTGAAGCTGATTCTATTTGAGACTTAAGTAGTTTGTCCTAGGTGATCCCATCCCTTTTAAAGAATACATTTTTCTGTCTGATTATATATTGCTAAGTTACTGTCAGTGTAAATCACCAGTGTAAAAGGAGAATCATGTGGAAGATGAAGCAGGGCTCAATAAAAATCTGGTTGCCAGCCAGTCAATATGGTAAAAACTTATTCAGATTCTGCCCACAACACACAACTGCTAGGGGCTCAGGATCCCGGAGGTGGGAGAATTTAGGAACATAGCTTGAAATGATAAAAGGGAGCTGCAGAAAGTTAGGAAACTGCTCCATGTAATAACGAGCAGAGCGGTTTCTGAGAGCCTAGGGAGTTGCACATTAAATAGCATCCCATTTGTCAGGTAAAACACCTTGGGCGTGATACTGATCTCGCCCGCTTAGATGTTACAATGCTGGTTTTCACTGACTCAGAGGAAGATGACCCTGATTTATACCCTCACAGCTCAGAGCAAAATCTGTCCCTCGCACTGGAACAAAAGCAGGTTGCTAATGAAGTCTGTGACAAGTTTAACCTTGTCGCTTCCAAAGATACTACATTTCATATCATTTAGGGGGTTAGGAGAGACACTGGGATTAGGAAGAAAAATTAAAAGTAATAATTAATTCCTTCTGACTTCTAATGGTTTCCTGGGCCTTTCCATTACCTGTCATTTGTTCAATGTCAGGGATGCTTTCACTTTTGACCATTGTTGGCCTGCTTCTGTTTTCTTCAAGAAGAATATTTTTCTTTTACCACATATTCACATTTTCCAGGTTCTTGATTTTCAGCTCAGGCACTCTGAGAGTTGCCATGTCCAAGTTTGTTGTCAAACCCTCTTTTCTTTTCCCACCAGGGAATCTCTGATACCTCTTTTCAATAAAGAAAGGGAAAGGGAAATCTCAGTAAGCTGTAACACAGAATGACAGGATCACAGCAATTGCTGTGACTACTGCCCTTTCACCTTAAGGCATATGGATTGCAAGTTATCCTTGAAATCACATGGCAAGGGAGATGCTGTGGCATAACAGATGTGGAGGATTAGAAGATCCACAGAGACCCAATAAAATCCCTTAGCCTTATCCATGATAAGCAACTCTGTCCTATTTGACTATCCTATTTGACCCTATCCTTTCTCAGACTCAACACTAACGTCACCCATCAATCCTTGGGACACTAAAATTGCAAATGGGGTATATTTTTTGCTCCTCTCTGAGAAACCAGATTAGAACACTTGCAAGGATGCATGCACATTGATCTGTATTAGCTCAAAAAGCTGTATGTGGAAATGGCAGGAGTTTGCTTCAGGGTTGACTCTTGGCTGGCAGCTGTGTTATTCTCTTGGTCATTTTTTCCTGTTGGTGCACAGGGTTCCTAAAAGTAATAATATGTTCATGGAGTTTTTCAGGGCATAGTTCAAAAAAAATGTTCTGTTCACATAAAAAGGTCAAAAGTACAAAATCCAAAATCCTGGGCTGGAACTAAGCCAAAGAATGACCATACAGAAAGGTAACCCAAATAAGCTCTGAACTAGCTCTCCCCACCAGGAAAAGAGAATTCAGAAACATAAGTGCCAGTTCAATGCAAACATTGGATCAGTGCTTCATAGGGCAAGCAAAATGTTAGGAACTGCCTTTAAAGGAACAGAAAAAAATAGCAAGTGTTATTATGCAAAACCAACAGTGCATCCATAGATTGAATATGATATGCTGCCCTGATCCCACATCTCCAAAAGAATAGAGGAGTTAGAGACGAGTAACAGAGGAAATAACATGATAAAAACAGAGAAAAAATACATGAACTTTTTGAAACACAAAGGAATGGGAGGAATATAACATAATATGCAGCATTCTAGAGATAAGCAGCTGTTAAGGTCTTCTAACCTGTTGAAATTTTTAGGCTGAAGAATGTGTTTCTATATTCCTTGATCTCCTTTTCAAATCGCAATAACTATTAGAACAGTACATACTTCTGCCATCTATAAGAGCTAAGAATTTGCCCTTGAATGTTGCTAAGAACTTTGCACTAGTGATGGAGAAAAATGTATAGTTCTGCACCAAAGATCCTTTTTGATCCACCTGCCCTAGTTGCCTGTAGCAATGCAATTACTGTGGTGTGTGCAGCAATAGAGCAATGAATGGTTCACCACTATGTACAGCTGTAATCCAGGGAATAGAGAGGGAGAGTTGAGGCACCAGAATTAAGCAGCTGTAGAGTCCAGCCAGATACATCTTGGGTTGACAGGCATTTTCTTTCATGCATTTGGAATGTCTCCTGTTTAACTTTGCAGCAGGCATTCAGAATGAGAGGCCTTTCAAGTCCTGTGTCTCACTCCATTGACCCGACAGGGATCATAGGCACCTACATTAGAAGGTTGCTTTATTGAGCAATTCATATTTATGTGCAAGTAAGGAATGCAAGTGAGGTGAACTGGATCTTAAGATTCCCATTTTCCTCTGTGGAACTGGTAATAGTTTTCCCCCCTGGTAGCTTCCACCTTTGTTTAGATTTTGCTTACAAACATTTTTGGAAGGAAAAGGATACTTCTGGAGCCACGTGAAACCTATACATGTTATTTAAACAATGCAGATTATTGCAACATGTCCCAACCAATTTTTTTCCCCCGAGTTGTTTTTGCTTCATTGCAACATGTCCCAACCAATTTTTTTGCTTTCTGAGTAGAAGAATAGCTATAAAATAAATGACCAAGAATGGGGTTAATTCTAACTACAACAGGTTACACAATTCCTTAAAGGTAAGCTGAAAATAGAACAAATTCCAGCAAATAGCACTGTCAAATAACCTGGAATTTCTAGTTCAGATCCTCCTTATCTCAAATCTTTCCATGCCTGATGTGTGTATTCTTACTGTGATGTAACTGCTCTTTATCATCTATTAAAATTTAAAAGGCTAACATGTTGTGTTTGAAATTTCAATCTACTGACACAGCAAAGAATGACCTGAGTAGGAAAGCAGAAGCACCTGCCATTTAGAGGGTCATTTGAATCAGATTTTTAAAGGTACTTTTTTTTACTCTATGAATTTCCAGATTCTTAAACACCTTTAACTGTCTGGTCCTGAGGCTCTTTAAATGCAAATGATAGGCAGATTAATTCAGTAGCTTACTTGGAAGATTTAAAGAGGGTAAGAGAGGACCTGCCTGCCGGGATGCTGAACCTCAGTTACAGATGTTCAAGAAATACAGCAAAGGACAGGTTTGAATGCAAGAGAACATAACGTACAAGTTAAATAGGTTCTTTCTGAGCTTGTAGCAGACACTCTTAGCTTTCACTCCTTTCCAATTTGGCATCTCGCCCTTCTTAAAATTTCCTTCTACTAACAGTGAAACAAATTTAAACCCACTCCAGAAGTACATTTAATTCAAAGCTTGTCTTTTCCCTCCACCTTTTCTGATAGCTGCCTGGTTGTCAGGCAAAATAATACTGCCCCACTCAGCAGAATAGAAAGGTAGCAGCCTAAATGCATTGCCCTCCATCTTCCAGAAACCATCAAGAGCTTGCTTCCATTAACAAGATATTAATTTCAGCTGAAAATCTTATCCACAGGGGACCAATGGGTCCGGCTCATTTTCTTGCTGATATATTTGCTTCTCTGGAAACTGCAGAGCAACAGCATCACTGCTGCAGTGCACAGCTTTAGAAGCCACTAAAAGGCACTCCTGCAAATAGGCATAAAGGTGTTCTGTCCCCAAACTCACTACTCAAAGAGGCTGGACACACTGCAGAGCTATGAGATGACACTGTACCCTGTTGTCTGAGGCAGACTGATTTGGGTCTGCAGAGAAACTGTATTACTTCTGCTGACAGAGTGCAAAGCTTACTGAAAATCTAAATCCCTGATTTCATCCAGGAAATTTGGATCTGATGTCCAGCTAAATAATCAGCACAGATTTTCAGCAAAATGAATCTGGGATCATAAAGTATTACAAGTACTTAAAGAATCAGAGAAAGAAGACGCAGCACCACAGTTCCAAATTTCATATGTGTGTGTGTTCATGGATTCAACTGATGTCTTCAAGATCAGTAGTTACAACTCATCTGCTGCACACTGTGTTACTCAGTAATAACCCACAAATGGTGCTAACCCTATTGTCACTGCCTTGAATTACAAAGCAGGGGTCCACAGTTACACAGGTCTTAAGAGTCCTCAGATTGCAAGAGGTTGAAAACCATTTTCATGGGTGGTATATTTTTCCTGTAAGAAATGGGCTGAATAAGAACAAATTGAGTAGCCACTGTTCACCTAACTGTTTCACATCTCTTTTCAGAAGGCAATTTCCATTGCAGCTGACAGAAAGTCAAGTTTCAATAGACAAGAACAGCAGATTCTTTGTGCTGGGACACTGGAAAAGTTTACTGCTTATAAAAGATCTCAAATGTAACGTTGATTCTGAGTATGTCAGGGAAATAGGTGTGCTGAAATAGATGTGGTCAAATAAAAATAATAAATTTATAAATGGCAGAACCAAATTATTTTTCCCAAACTCTTGCAGAGATGTATTAAAACTGAAGAGAGTAAATTAGAAACATTAGAAACATTCTATTAAAATAGATCATATTTAAATCCCTGCCCTTCCCTCCCCTTCCCTTCCCTTCTCCCACCAGCTCTTGGCAGGATAGCTGGAACCACAGTCATTCTTAAAACAGGAGACATTCATTAATAGCTGCCACTGCTGACACAAACAGCTTTCCCCTCAGCTTGAATTCAAGCTTTCTGGTTTTGTCTGCCAGAGAACACACCCGATCTGCAACTCCACAAGGCAAAGAGATACCTGCAGGTCAAGATCTCATATTCACTTGCTATACAGCAAAGAAATGCCAGGGCAAACTCTCTTCAGAAAGGACAGTTTCCACTGCAAAAAAAATATTAATTTAACATGCTTTCAGACAACTAATAAAGGTAAGTGATATACCAAGAAACCTTTTTTTCTTTTTATTGGCTGTTCTTCTTTCTCTGTCATGGAACTAAAGAAAATAAGAGCAGCATATTCATGAAATGTGAAATATGACTGCTGAAATACGATTATTAGCAAGCTATATTTAATTAACTTTAAATATCTGAGGAAGGATCTCAGCTGCCTATACTCCATTTACTGGTTATATATGTGACATACAGTCATCTCAATGGATTTACTATTTTTCAATGGACTGTGAAGTTAAAGTTCCTGCACTGTTTCTATTAAAAACAACAGGAAAAAAAACAAAAAACCCCAACATTTTATTTTTAAAAAAAACAAACTTCCACCTGACTGTTTGGCATTTTGTTTTCCCCACATTTATCACTCAGGATGTACAAGCCAACATTTCAATGAGCCCATTCATTTGGGATGTTTGAATTGTCTAAGGTTTTATCTGTTGCCTAGAAAACATCAGTATCAATGGACAAAAGTATTCTGTGGTCCTTTAGATCTAGGAAAATTTGCACCTGAGGGGTTTTATCCATGCCCACTCATAAAGTAAATAGTTTGTATCCAGGTTGTCCACGATGGCATCCCAAACAAACAAAGGCATCTGCTCACAAGAATGACAAGTGAACACAGTCAATGGACATGAAGGTACCATAACTCAGCTAATTCAGAATTCAAGATCATGGTCCATCTTTCTCTCTTTTTTTTCTTTATTTCCATCTTTTCCATATCTACCTAGGCCTCAAGAGCCCTGGAGAAACCCAGGTCAGATGTCAGTGGCAGCGCTTTGTGAAATCACACCATGTGTGAGGCTTTGACAGCAGCTCCTGTGAATCCATATCATGTGTTTTCTACCACTGCCCTCCTTTCACATGGTCCATTCCTTGAAAACATTAACTATTTCAACTCAACATTGTTTATAAGGCAGGAAATAAGTTGCAAGAGCTTCATCCTTGTCCAGGGAAGAAGGATGAAGAGTAAAGTGGTTCTTCCTAAGAGAATCTATTCTATTTACAAACACTTTCCTCTGCTGCCCTATTTCAATCCCATATAAATAGCTATTAGAAATGCAGATTTATTTCTTCCACATGTAACTGTGTTCTGCAAACCACTCAAGTGCTGTTGACCATGACTAATGTTAGCTGGCAAGGCTCAGAGGGGCAGCAGCTTTGGGAGGTAGCTAGATTTGCTTGTGGCATTTCCTTTGGAAAAAAAAAAATAGAGAAGCTGAAAAATTATGCATGAAATGAACCTTACAGTCTGAAAAACACTGTTTTGCTATTACTACCTACAGTAAAAACAAATACATATTGAGAAAAAAGCTTTTACATGGGAGTCCTTTGCTTATAACAAGTTTATGAGTAAACTGTAATTGTAGCAAAGTGTTGTGCAAGTCTTTTTTAACCAAGGACCTCCAGGTCACTGTTACCCAATAATTACAATGAATTCAGTTTGCCTCTATTTTACTTTCCCACTTTGCAAACTGGTATTGCACCAGTGAAAAACCTTGGGCTGCCACAAGCTCACAGCAGGCAAAGCAAGATACATTTGTAAAAACCAGCAGATTTTCAGAGCTATTACAAACAGGAGAATGAGACAAAACAGGTAAACTACATTTCCATCATTAGTTTCACAACAATCTTCCTCAGTCTTCCTGTGGGTATCTGAGCACAGGTCAAAGCTCCACTGATTAAATGGAAGCATCTGTTACAGGTAAGATGGATCAAACTTTAGATTACGTTGGTTGTTTGATAGAGCAAAATTTCTAGGAAAATAACTTCTAAAATTTATATTTACCTATAGAACTTTTCCTAAAAATGAGAGAAAAATTACATTTTCAGCCTTTATGTATAAAGAAATACGGTGAATTAGTATTAAATTCAGAACATTCAGGTCAAGTATAATTATATAGCTGCAAAAACTGCACATAAAACAACAGTGTTATTAAAAATAATTGCTTTATTTATTTACTATTATATAGCAGTTTACTTGCTATAGAACAACTTTTTGATTTCCTAAATGGTCTTTACAACTGGGGCTCAGTACATTCTAGTGTGAGATCACTGACAATGTCAGGACCTGGCTCCAGAACCATCCTTCTAGACAGTCACTCTTGTTTGATAAGATATTTAATAATTAATAATAATTATTAATGCAAATACATACAAACGTGAATATGCTGGCATATTGATAGAGTTCATGTCCAGAGAAAACTGCTTTTTTTAGTCCCTAATGTTTTCAAGATTTGTGAAATTTTGACATTTAACAAAAAATCAGAGAACAAAACCAGCCAACAGTTCAAAGAAGGTTTTGATTAGATATTGGGAAGAATTTCTTCACTGAGAGAGTGGTTAGACAGTGGAACAGGCTGGCCCGGGGGGGGGGGGGGGGACCGTGGTGGAGTCACCATCCCTGGAGGTGTTCAAAAAACAAGTAGATATAGCCCTTTAGGCTATGATCTAGTGGTTAGGTAAATGTTGGGAGGAAGGTTGGACTTGATCCTAGAGGTACTTTCCAACCTTGAAAAAAAAAAAAAGGGAGAAAATCAATCTACAGCCAAAGCATGATCTAAGATCATTTGGCTCCAGAAAGCATGTATAGACCTGCCAACGATAGTTCTCTAAAAGATACCTGTTTCTCAGAACCATTTTTCAAGAAATTTGATTATTCCTGAAAAAAAACATCATTTTCTCTGAAAAGTCCCAGGCTAGCAGTTGCAAGCATGCATTCATTCATTCATTTATTCACTCAAACATTTTCCAAAAGAGAAATATCCTGGAATTCAGTGTCCCTGTGAGTAAGGTAAAAATTATGTCCATTTTAGATAGAGCAGTAGAAATTTTAATGGCTTTTCCAAGGCTCAGGGGAAGTTCACATACAAACTGGTTATTATGACAGATTTATTCTGTAAAACATGCTTGTTCTAGCATTACTTAATCCTCTAATTACTTTGCCCACCCTTCTTCTTCTTCAGTCTCACTGTTGGGTGTTGTTACTGTCAAATATTTCAGTCGTTCTAGGACTACACTGGACTTTCCAGGACTTTTAAAATATTTGTACAAGGACTTATGCAAGGGAGTGCTGAAAGTTGACTCTGCTCTTTGGATGGGAAGATAATAAATAGCATTAAGAAGAATCCTGATTGGAAATCAGTTTCATTGGCTCCCAAACTTGCCAACCCACAAGTTCAATTCTTTCTGGGGAAGTGCTTTAATGACTTAAACAATACACAAAAAAAAAGACAATATTGATGGCCATAATGGAGGCTGTTAATCACTCCAGCTTTCCAAACTTATTCAGGAGACTTGAGAAGCACTAAAGTTCCCATCTACCAGGCTTGTATTGCAGGGGATGTTTAGAAATGAAATGGCCAATTGTCTCCTCAAAACAGATATTCCTAAGCTCATAAATAAATATTTTTTAAAACTTTACCCCCAAAAAAATTGAAATTAAGTAGGAAAACATTTTAAAATTTAGTTACAAAGACACTTAAGAAAAGGAAGGAGACACAATTTCTGTCTAGAAGCAAAAATTCAAGTGCCTAAGTGGCTTTAAGTTCTAAGTAGCAGAACTGTGTCCCACCCTTCATCACAACATATACACACATGACAAGACCTATAATGTTTCCTAGAACTCTTTTAATTTGTTATTTCTATACTTGTTAGTGTGTCTCATTGAAAAAATCTGTTTAAGGTGAGTTTTCTTGAACATCGACGTATATGAACACATATTTCTGTATTTTTGTTCTATAATTTCTTCATATATAGTGAAACTGTTGCCAGAAATAAGGAAAGAAACTATGTACTACTGTAAAACATTGCTAGACAAAGGTCTAGTACAGGAAAACTGTCAATTTTGTAAGATCAAGTGAAAAATATGTCTTTTGAAACTTCATTATGTTTTTTTATATTCACAGTTCATTACAGTTCTTTTAATCCGTAGAGTTGTTTGGGCTTTAGGAGAGAGTACACATCAAATTAGACAACATCCATCCAAATATTCAGAATTCAGCATTCACAACTCAGTCAAAAGGGTGAATCTTAGTGAATATTGAGTTTTGCAGTACTTTCCACCACTCCAGGACACACTGCTGAAGTAGTTATTGCTAAAAACAGTCTAATGGCACTTTCTGCTAGCTAAAAGACTACACCATAGACTTTTAATGTAAATATTTATCTATCATTACAGGGGAAGATCTCTATAAAGAACAAGATAACCACTGTGCAATATTTACATATTGATTTTAAATGTGGTAAAGGCTTTCTTCCAAATCTAAAGCAGTGACAACAGTCTTTCACACTCTTTAAATGAGAAGCAAATTTAAGTGTCGTTTTTATTTGTTGAGCCTCTCAAATTATCAATGTTTAATAAATTTCCAAGACTCCCAAATATGAATGTTTAAACTAAATGCAGATACAATAGATGGGATGAATTTGTCTTTGTATGTTTCATACTTAGATGCCTCCTCTCAGTCTAGTCCCTCAACCTCTCTTTGTAGTCAATGGAAAGAAATAAGAATTAGGATTCATCTCACCTCTCCAGGCTAAAGCCAGTTCAGATTAATTATACACGAAAAATAATTTATTTCTCACATCTGATAATTCTATCCCAGTTCAGTGGTTGTTGAAGTCAACAAATCTAGAGTCTGATGGAAACCTGTAAGCCGTTGGAGCTCCACCCCTTTATGTAACACTACAGTGATGCACAGCAGGAGAAGGTCAGACTCAGGGATTTCTAAAAGTCAGTGAATGGAACAAATTCTGAGGTCAGTATGGTTTGGGAGGGGCAAAGATTTTTTATTTACTACAGCAGTTTACCTTACAGTCACTCATCACCACTGCACTGAGAGTGGAAAGTGTTTAAAAGCTCGACAGCAAAGTACACACTGCCTCTTTAGAACAGATTGGTGGTGTTAGCAAGGTGTCAGGCACCAAGGTAACACTGCACAAAGCTGTGCTCATGGCTCCCATAAGCCACTTACAATTAATGTACAGTAACAGTATTCTCCACAAGAGATCCCACTCAATGCATTAAGGGATTTTAATGAGCAAAATGCATGAACTTTCCAATTTGCTGCCAGATTAAACCTTACTTTACTTCAATGCCCATGACTTGTCCCTGAATAGACCCTTTTCTCATCCAGGTTCTTATGCAAAGTTGGCAAAACAAATCTGCATATGTCACAACAGCTGCTTTAAAAAGTCACATTGCTCAGGCACACAGACTTAATGAAGGACAGATGACAAAAAATGTAGGGCCTGATTTAGTGTTTCCTAAGAAAAACAAACCAAACTAAGCTTTTGATGGAACCTCAGTAGAGTTTTAGACTCGACTGCCATCCCAGTAGTTTCCCAATTAAATATCTAGAGTATTCCAGTGTTATGATCATGCACTAGGTTTAAATATTGCTTGCTGGTTTGTTCTAAACATGGTCAACTCTACCTTGGACTCATTTTTTTACTTCTGTGCTTGTGTTGTTCTATTAAATTCGCCTTTTCTCACGCCATGGAGTTTTCCTTTTTTCTCCCAATTGTCCTTCCCATCCTGTTGGGAAGAGGGGTGGTGGTGAAAGAGCAGCCCTGTGGTGCTCAGCTCCCAGCTGGGTCTAAACCATGCCACCATCATATGGCATCCCACCTCAGCATTTGTTTTAATCTGTGCTACTTTCCCAGCTGCATCCAGACATTTATGTCTCTGTTCCCCTTCTTGTTACGTTTCTCCTGTTTTGTGACTGAACTTATGATACTGGAAGCTTTGTGGCCTCTACTGCACAGCTCTCTGAAGAACCTTCATCTGCTTCTGCAGCATCAGCTCCCAGGACTGGTGCAGTGCTGGTCTCAGGCAACAACTCTAATTGCACAATTAAGTGTAGGCAATAAGAAGCAAGCAATATTTTCGGTGTATTTGCTTTGTGGGAAATCACACCCATCTGGGTCAAAATGACCTGACAGATACTTCTGCATGCCATCTGTTTCTGTACACCACATCCACTGCCTCTCAGTGCAATATTAACCCTTCTTCTCATGTTGCATTGATTATCCCAGATTGCTTTTTGATAGGGCATTTTGCCAAGGCCAAACACTGTAAAAGCCTCAACACTAGGGAGGCTCAAAGACACCATAGCTTTTACTGGCTCAGGGGAGAGCCTATTAGTACATCCTTATCCCTGGCATCAGTAGCAACATTACATGGAATCATAGAATATCTCAAGTTGGAAAGGATCCATAAGTATCATCAAATTCAAATCCCTGCTCCTGGCAGGACTACCTAAAACTAAACTATATGAGTAAGACCATCATCCAGACATTCCTTGAACTCTAACACAGGATCATAGAGCCACAGAACCATAAAACTGTTTCTGTTGGCAAGGACCTTAAAGATCATTTAGTTCCAACAGCCCTGCCATGGGCAGAGATGATTTTTGCTAGACCAGGTTGCTCAAAGCCCTACCCAAACTGTCTTTGAACACTTCCAGGGATCAGGCATCCACGTCATTAACATCCTTATGTTTCAAGAGAATCAGGACCATTCATACTGTTTCAGGAAGACGGGCAATATCAAAATGCAACCAAAACAGATAACAGCTTATTTACTCTATAATTCACCCTGTCTCAAGTCCTTCTTAAGTTGTAAACCCTTGTACTTCTGCCCTCGTTTTTCTTTGAACACTTCCAGGGATCAGGCATCCACGTCATTAACATCCTTATGTTTCAAGAGAATCAGGACCATTCATACTGTTTCAGGAAGACGGGCAATATCAAAATGCAACCAAAACAGATAACAGCTTATTTACTCTATAATTCACCCTGTCTCAAGTCCTTCTTAAGTTGTAAAGCCTTGTACTTCTGCCCTCATTTTCTTGCTGTCCCACTTGAGAGTCCACAACCAACACCTTTTCAAACACATCACAACTGCCAAGCTTTTGTTGGTAGGCAGCACTTGGATTAATCCTGTTCTGAATTGTGCCTCACTAAATTCATGGGAGTAGGTGTATGCCATCTACCAGTGGCTTCTGAGCTGCAGGCTGTAGGGTGATGGCTGCAATTACAAAGTGAGCATTTATCCTCCTTTTATCATTTTACCTTTGACACTGATAGCACTGGACATCAGCCTCTGGAGGACAGCCTTTATAAAGTACTCCCACCAGACTGTGGCTACAGCATTGAGATTTCAGCACTGACAGTATCATGACAAAGCCAGCACAGTGTGCAACGTGTTGCTCATTTTATGCTTCATATTCCTGAAATATTCCTCACTATTTCACATGCACCTTTTTTAAAGTATCTTTAGCCATGTCTGAAAGGACACAGTTGCTGAAGTCACATCCCTTCAAATAGAAGCTCCTCAAGATGTATTCCTTTTTTCCCTGTGTCATTGTTATCACCCATTTACCTGGTAGAGACAAATAAAAATAATAAAAAAAATAAATTAAAAAAAGAGATTCTATGCCTTTAGTTTTCTGGAACCACTGCATCTCCTGACATAACATGCATTGCAATGAGGGCAGTCTTGTGGAGCAGGATTTCAACAGGAATTAGAGTGGGATCACAAGCTTTTCCCCAGGTGGAACAGCTTAAGGAAAGAGAAACAGAATGGGGCAACCAAATTGTTGCTGGGATGCATTTTTGGATCTCTTGGATCCAATGGCAAAGCCATGGCAGTTAGCATAGTCCCTGGACTTCTCCATAGGGAGTGATTTTCTCCCTCTCCTGCTCTGCAGCACGAGGTTGCCACATGGCCACTCTTCATGAGGCTGCTCTGTAACCAGGGTAGCAGAAATATGGATTGCATACCAGTTAAATATAACCCTCTAAAATGAACAGAAAAACAGACTGAAGTTATCTAAACACTGTTGATAAGGAGGTGTGATATGTACAGGAAACACTGTGTGGGAACAGGAGGAAACAGCATGTATTTCTAAAATCAGTTCTACTATCAAAAGCATCATTTTGTGAATCCACCCCCTCCTTAAGCATCTTTTAACCAGGTGGTGCTACAGGACACCAGGTTTGGGGTTTGGTTTTTTTCTCACCATCCTTGCATGTGTCTTCTACAGTTTCTACATCTTTTCTCAAGTCTGTGTTTGTACTTTGCCTGTTTTTCCATCAGCTGTCTTGTCTTCTGTCTTATTTTTTTCTCTCCCTCATTTAGTTTCTCTTCTGCCTTCCTGGCTTAGTGTGTTCTCCTGGCTTCCTTCCAGCCTTGCAGCAGTATTTGTCCTCACAGCATCTTGCAAGGTTCCTTGTGCAGCTAGGTCTTTTTTTTTCCTAATTTATTGAAAATCCTAGATTTTCTTTTTCGACCTATCAAACTTCCTTTCCAAGTGCAACATTTTCAAGTGTCTATTTAAAACACTCCCACCAACATCTGTTCACCTACTAAAAACGCCACATTTTTCCATTCAGAAAAAGTCTTTTGCTAAGGAGATGCTGAATAGAAAAACACAGTTCTGCTAATACAAGCTAGAAGAGCAAAAAATTCTCTAGGGAAAACAACTCAGCTAAAAACAAAGACACAAAATATAAATACATCTCTCCAACCTTGGAACACCAACAATAAACATTGATGGGACTTGGAAGAGCAAATAAGACATATGCTTTAATTAACTTTTAACTTGTAAAGTAGCTGTTCTGATATCAGAGCTATAAAAATTCTTGTTTCTACAACAAGAATTTTCATGGCACTTAGTAATAAATAGAAATCAGTTCATAGCATCCTCTGAGGGAGACAGATGTTGGACAAAATTGTTTCCTAAATACATGCAGCTGAAGTGACTCCTTATTTTGGGTAAGATGGGACAGCCCACGTGGCCACCAGCTGCTTCTTCAGAGAGCACTGGCTTCTCACAAGTCCTGTGTCCTACCTGCCAGCCAGGTGCAGTAGTCTGGGACACTCAATGGTGCCTTCAGTTGTGTCCCATGCCCAAGCTGAGGCAACTGAGGCAACCCTGTATTGTCAAGCATCTTTTACACCACGTCAGAAGAGCAAGAGAAGATCAAAATTAAACCTTCCACAGTTGAGGTCATGCTGCCTTTACACAGACACCCAGTGATCCAAGATGCCCTTGGACAATCCACATCTTCTCTCCCTTTCATCCCATGTCTTACCTGTCAGCCCCATCCGTGTCAGTGTCTTGGGTGCTTTCGGCTGTCTCAGATGGCACCTCTGTTTATGTGACCAGATCACAATCACTAAGGTACAATCACTGTTAATTAAGAGGATTAAATTGAGATTGATGTTTAAAGGCACACAGCCCTCTCAGTGCCCATGACAGTCAATGGATGTACAACCAATACAGTCAATGACTTGCAGAGGATGATGCAGATCTCCCTGAAGAAGGTACCTAATGACTGATGTGCTGAATTACCTTCCATGCTCTGCTGATTAGATACTTTTGCTCATTTAGACACTTGGTTCCCACATAGACATTTGGGTCAGACAATAGGAAAAATTTCTTCAATATGAGGGTTCTAGATCCCTGGAATAGGTTGCCCAGATGGGTGGTGGAGGCCCCATCCCTGGGGACATTCAAGATCAGGCTGGATGAAGCTCTGAGTAGCTTGATCTAGTTGGAGATGTCCTTGCTTGGGGGGGTGGGGAGAGGGGTGTATTGGACTAGATAACATTTGGAGGTCCTTTCCAGCCCAGACATTCTATGATTCTATGGTTCTATGATTCTATGATTTACATGCAGACCCTCATATTTTATTGTCTGAACTTCAGACCGGACTCTGCCCACAGAGACCCTCAAGTACACTAAACATCTCACTGCTTAAACTGTAGAAAAGAAAAGAAAGCCTTTCAAATCCTGGCCTCTTTTCACAAATCTGGACTGAAGTGGCACAGCAGGGCTCAATTCAGCCTTGTACACAAAGGTGTTTAATGACCTTTGAGACGCACTAGAGTGTCCAGAGATACCCAGATGGAGCTGACAGATGTGACATCAAACCTAA
Source organism: Merops nubicus (assembly GCF_000691845.1). Lineage (NCBI taxonomy): Eukaryota > Metazoa > Chordata > Aves > Coraciiformes > Meropidae > Merops > Merops nubicus. The sequence continues at coordinate 32,622 of NW_008594240.1, read as the reverse complement.
AAGAGACCCATGAGTTTTTGGATGTCAGCCTCAGGCCAGGCAAAATACCCTCAGACATCTCAGATGGTACTAGACACCCATGCTCAGTGCAGCTGCACCGTGGTCACCTCAGGAAGTCTACATTAAAATCACACAATTATAAACACCATATCTCAGCTTTGACTGCATGACAGTCCTTCCTCTCCTCAGCACACCTAACTGCACTGCTCTGACCTTGCAAGGCTCTCTTGGAGGAAGTTACAGTTTTCCACTATAACCATTTACAACCAAAAATGGGGTTTAGGTTTCGGGTTTCATTTTTTAATTTATTTCTGCAATGCATTCTGAGGATCAGATGGTCTCAAACTACACTTCAAACATTCTGACTCCACCTGAGGCTGGATGTGCAGCAGCACTTCTCTTTTTCACGGACTAAAAACTGTATTTAGTTTGCTTCTTTGCCTGCTCTGATGATGTGAGCCTTCCTATTTCTTTGGTGTTCTCCATGTCAACCCATTAGTATCTTATTTTCCTTCCTAGAACATTGTGCAATGTCCCTGGTGAACACCTTTCCAATTTGTTCTCTGTACTTTCCATTCAAACCAGAGGTTATCCTCCTGCCCAGTCTAGTCGTTTGTTCCTTTCTGATATTTCTATTCCCAGACTTTCCTGTCAGCCAGTTGAAATGCACAGATGACATCAGGTGCTTAGGTATAGCACAGTCCTCTGTCTCTAAAGATGCTGTTAATAGAGCATAAAATATACTTGATACAATGCATACATTCCTTGGATCCTGGACAAGTCCTATGGCAGGCATGTCAGCACCATCAGAGTGACTAGTCAGCAGTTGCAAGAAACCCAGTGAAATTTGGAACATGATGTAGTGCTCACATCTCTCACTTTAGGGACAACATACAATTATGGCCAAAATTGAGCCACGCAATTTTAGGGCAGAATTAGACATGTCTTGAAGTTATTATTTCTGATAATGGCTGAGCTTTCCCATACCGAGATCTAGCTACTCTTAAGCCTGTGAAATGAAGAAATATTTGCACAAATTCAGTACAGCTATACATTAGGGCTGACTATTTTTCACTTACAATGAAACTTCAATAACCATCTGTATTCCTAGAAAATATTCGGCTTCTTTCAGAAAATGTTTTTTCTCTTTTGGCTCCAAGTTTACCAGCACTGTTTTTTGAGCTGCAGTTGACCTGGCCATCACTTGAGCTGAACTTTTCACCTTCCAGCTGTCCTCATTTTGAGCTTCTCTGAGACAACAGTCTGCAAAGATGGGTTTAAATTATTGATTTTCACATTGCTTTTTCTATGGAATACTTCCGTCTTGAAGATCTTGGCTAGATGAAGTCTTTAGCACTACAGATATGGGCTTGTGTTTAATACTGATGAGTTTTGATCTCCTTAGTGAGAGAATTTTCAGTAATTACTTACTTCAGCCCTATTAATTTTTGAAGTAAAAGAAAGACTTAACTTGAACTCCAGGGCTGGCAAAGCAGACCAAGATGCTGAGCCTTGAGGAGTTAAGAATATCAGGTTGTTCAGATGGACTATTTTTATTTGCTTTCCTTTTGTATTGGAAAGAATATACTCCCAGTCTGGCTGAAACTTAATAATTAGGGTTTTCTTCATTAGAAATAACGTTTATTTCAGTGAGATTACTGGTGGAGTGAAGTACTGTTCAGTTTTCAAGTGGTGGCAGAATCTAACCACCAGTACAACATCTCTCACCTTAAGAAAGCTTATGCCTTTCTGATGTCAGATGTTCTTTATAAGATATTAGTTATTTAAATACTTTTGGCTGTTATTTATGGCTATTTATGGTCTTACACATATGAACATACATCTGCAGCTGTAACAGTCAGACAAACAGACCTCAGATGATGAAAACTGGAAAACACAAATAACACTTTTCTTTGTAAAACCACAGTCATCTGAGACAAGCAACTTTGGGAAGGACTGAGCCCTGATCTGGCTGCAGGTGGGAGTGAAGAACAAGAAGTGCCCCAGATCTGCCTCTGGGGATAGTCACAGTCGTCCTACAAAGCTGGAATATTCACTGATCTCCACCATCCTTTCCAACCCATGCACTGGCAGGACTCCCTGCTTTACTTTGGCCATGGTGGAAGTGAGAGTTTGTATTCTGCTTTAGCACAAAATCACCTCACTCAGCTGTAACTGCTGCTGATGTTGTTGAGCTAACTTCTACCCGTGTATCAAAGGGGTGGTAGATCACATAGCTCAGTTCAAGATCAGCAAGGGGTAGCAGCAAATTGAGGGTTTGTTTGCAGCTGTAGCATGACAACAGAGGGAATGAGAGGTGTTATTCAAGGGCTGGGACATGGAGTCGAGAGCTACATAACAGGAAAATGAATCAGGAACAATACATCAAACTAATTATTAAAATTTCATTAAATAGGAACACTTTGATGCCCTTCAATTTATGCTTGCCAGAACATAAAGTTTGCAAATTATATCTTCTGCCTGGACCACATGTGGAGCTGTGGCTATGGTAATTTATGACTATTAGGACCCAATGAAAAGTACCTGAAGACCCCAGTCCACAACTTGGAGACTGTGGAGGTAGGTGGCCAGAAATACCTAAGAAAGAGGGCTGAAAAGGATTGCATGGAGAAATAGAAGCCAGACCTTGACTTTTGGACAAGATGTTGGTGGATTTTTGCTGTCCTGCCTGAGCACAGCACATAGTCAAACAGTGGGAAGAACTGAGACTCATAAAAGCCCTCAGGTATCCAAAGTATTAGATTAAATAATGTCAGCACAATTTGCATTTTAAACATCTTTATGAGGACTCTGTGGCTTGTGAATTGCTGTACTGTGTAATAAAATAGTCTAAATTAAATGTGGTACATTTTGTGCAGTTTCTCAACTCACCAATTAGAGGGGGCTTGTCTTCCTCTTTCACTCCACAGAAGAATGCCCATAAACAAATAAAATCACCACAAAACAAAATAAAAGGCAATCTAATATTTAATATCCTCAAATAAGTGTTTCTTTGAACATGAACTCCTTTGTCATAGCCAAGGAAAATAAAAATATCTTCAGAAAACATGCATTTCAGCCCTGTTTCTATTCATTTTTTGAGTGATTGCAAATGTCACTTTTAGCATCTTTTAATTAGAGTGCAATGGTGCATCACTGGATTTCATAACCTGGCAGTCTGGCTTTTATCACCTCTTATCACTTCTCTTAAATATGAAATTCTTTTTGCAGGAGTTATGGTGGCCATTAGACCCGTGGATGGATGAGAATAATGTTAGATACACATTAAAAATTAGCAGTTCTCAATCTGCTGATGGTTTTCTCCATTATACTATTCTCTGTCAATTTTTAGAGTTGTATCTGTCTTGAAAAAACAGTGTCCACCAGTGGGATCAACACTGATTCCCTATCTACACCCAGTGTGAAATCTATATTGGTGTTTAACCATCAAAAATTGGATACCACCTGTTCTTTTTCTTTCTTTTTTTCTTTCAAAAACTTCATTTCATCCAGTAAAATTTACCATAATGTGCAGAACTGCCTTTGTCATAATCAGCATATTCTTATATTGGGATGCTCCATAGCACCATCATTTTCATGAACCTAAGTGTATCTGCAGATGGGTTAAACTTATTTTTCCAGAGCTTTGCAAATTTAATACTTGCAGAAATCATCTGAATTTACTTCAGCCCTCACAGTTTAATATTGCAGGTAGTTTTTGCATAACAATTTGGAGGGGAGGTTGCTCCACAGAGGGAGCAACTCTAAACTTAATCAGTAACAAGTCAATTAAAAAGGAAGTAAAACTCTTCAGAATCAACTTGTAACACCTACAAATGTTGACATGGAGAGTCAAGTGGAAATAGAAAACAGCATTTGGAACTTTTCTAGACAAATAGTTTCCCTTACAGGTGGCTTAATACTTGGGAAAGGTCACAAATAGAACTGAGTAGGGAACAAAGTAAATCAACTTCCACAAGGAAGTAGAGGTGATGACCTTTTATTGTTGCTGTTGCTATGGTTAAGAAAAAAAAAAACAACTCTAAATTTTTGTGTGTAAGGTCCATGTAGACAGTTTGCTTAGATTTTTTATACTGTACGTATTATCTGGTTTTATACTACATAATATTTTAAAATAAAATTTTAAAACATGTGAAGTAGAGGGGAAAGTAAAAGATTTTTACCTTGTTTTACCTCAAAAATATCAAAACAGATATTCTGAAGAGTATTGTAGATGCTTCCCTTTATGTTGAATGAATACAACACTTACATTCACTGAAGCAATTTATGAACCAAAAACGATCATGTAAAAATTTCCCAAGTCACTTAAATCTTAATATCTGTGAGAATTCAAAGTAATAGATACATGAACATAAAAAAAAACTGCACTCATTACTCATACCAGTTTGTTTCTCTCTTTTTCCCCCCACTCACACAACACTTAGGATGAAGTATTGCAGATTATTTCCAGGTTAGAGGTAGACAACAGATTCACTCACTGAGCCTGTAGCCCTTTCTCACTGATAGCAGAGACTGCAGGCTCTCCAGAGCTGACAAAGGCTGTGTCAAATTGCTATGACCTAACAAAACCCTACATCTCAGCCTGAAAATACCCCCATGTGTACTGCCATCTTCATGCCTTTGATAAGGCACTGCTGGAAGATGTCAGTATGTGTTTAAGGAGCTTGGTGAACACACAGTGCTTTGACTATTTGTGAAAATCCTGTGTATATTTCAATATAGTTTTTTGAGAGTTAGTTGGATGATTTTCTGCATCAGAGAGGGGCTGAAGACCATGAGTAACAGTGCTTCCCAAAGGAAAAAATATTGATGCAGATCAAATCCACTACCAGGCGTTGCACTTGTAGCATCCTGTGGGCTTCCTTCAGCCTTTCAGAAACATCTGGGAGCACCAGGCTTTGGTGTTAGAGAGGAAGCTTGACATGGCTTTCCACTAAGCTGTTTCTTAATGTTCCATTCAACTCAGCCAGTCTTAAATTTGCCTAATCTACTTTGCCTATTTCTAATTATGCTGTCTGGAACTTCATAAAGCAAATGAGCCTCTGTGCCATTTCAGTGCCTCCCAGCTGTCCCCACCTTTGTGTGAGCCTCTCATAGCCTGGCACCCTACAAAGCAGTGCCTATAGGAATGGAGAACAGGGGCAGGAGAAGCACCAGGAGAGCAGGTACTGACTCCAGCAGGATGCACAGACAAACTGCAGACTGCCCTTGAGTAGAAGGGTCAGTAGGAATTTTACCAGAGACATTAAAAAGAAGCAGTTCAGTGGCTGCACGTTGACCTGCAGCAGACACATGCTGAGAAAGAAAAAAAATGAGGATTGAAAATTAGCCGTGATTAAATCATCCCATCTCAGGCTTTATTGATGGCAAGTAGATATGCTCCATCTGACGTTAGCAGCAATCCTGTGGCACAGAAATAATAATTGTAAAAGGTACTTGTGCTTGAAGCCAGCCAGCTCATTTTCCACAGTGGTGGGCACTGGCTGAGAAAGGAAGACAGCAATGTCATAAAATAGATATGTTGATTCACAGGTTACCTCATGCACTGGCAAGATTGGCACTCTGCTTCTTCAACAGACTCTCTGCAACCTTTAGTGTGTCATCTGAGTTTCATTCAAAGCCCTTTGAAGTCACTTTGAAAAGATGACTGAGAGCTGAGGTTGGAACTGATAGCTATAGCTACATGGGGGATTTATTTTTACCATGTGTATCAGGGGAAAATGGGCATGCTTATCACTGACTTCAAGATGTGAATTAAAAAAAAGAAAAAAAGAGTTTGGGAGATGGAAAGGAAGAAAAAAGATGACTCTATCCTTGTGTCTGACTGCTCACAAACTGACAGCCCACAGCTGATCTCAGGTTAAAAGTTAAGCCACTGTTGCCCTGTTTCAGCCACTGCAAAAGCCCAGTTACTGTTATGAATGGAATTTGCATCAGACCTTTGGGTAACCTGCACCAAACAGCCCAAATCAAATATGTTAGTGGGGTGCTGTCATGTAGAAATACTCTGCACACCAGATCAGCAGGTTGAACTGCAGCCACAGCAGCTTTGGAAGTCAGAAGAAATCTCCCATCCTTGTCTCCTTCAGGAGGTAGAAGAGAGTCTAGATACATGAACTGCAATTAATTACCTGTACTATTGTCAAGATTTGAAAGGAAGTTAGAGGTCTTCTTAGGACTGGAATATGCCTGTGCTGCAAAAGAAGGTATGTTTATTATTGCAAGGTGTTCCAGGTTTGCCTGGAAAAGCAAATATTTCTATTTTCAGGGGAAAGAAATAGTTGTTTGCTGGGAAAGCAAGAGCTTTCAGTCTCATAGGAACTTCCTTCTTCAGGATAATTTCTATTTATATCCAGATATTTTATGTATTCAAGTGTTTAAAATCAGTGAGACAAGGACCTATTTAAGTAGAGAGCCTTAAACAACGTTTTGGCTTGGGGGAAATCTCCACTCAATCCCAAGAAGAGAGGGAGAGGGTTAAAACATTTTCAGCTTAGAGACCTGAAGTCTACTCTTGAACATTCTTGTTTGGTTCAGCAAGTTGCATGTGCTATTAATTTTAATGATGCTATTAGAGGAGCAGAGGCCGTTACTGCACAGCTCTGAGAGAAGGAGCCCCACGCACTCTGGCTGTGTCACCCTGAACCACAGCAGAGCTGCACTCAAGTGCTCCTCCGTGCTGTGGATCTCAACCAGCACAGGAAACAGGGGAAGGTGTCTATGGTTTCAAGCAGCTGGCTGGAAAACGAAGATTTCTCAACAGCAAGCAACACAGAAGATAAGAATATTACTAAGCTTGTAGCCCATACTTGGTCGTTTTGCCTTGAGATACATAGATATATATACATGACAGATAAAACAGATTTCCCTAGCCTAATTCTCTTACCTAAGTTGAACATGACAAGAAAATGAGATATGTTGTCTCTTCTTACTAGTTTCTGAGCCTTTGCTAACTCTAAGGGTGTCTACACTGATTATGAGATGTAGATAACACAAGCTGGCCTTAAGTAAAGCAGCCAAGGGTACCCGTAACTTTTGGATAGTCTGACTTCATGCAGTCCCCAAGACAGTTTCCATTTAGCTCAGATATCTTTATATGGCATGTTTTAAAGGGGAAAACAGCCCAAGTATTTGAAATGGTTAATCACAGGAAGAACATTTCCAAAACTTTGGCATCAAAGTACTCTGCTTTCTTAATTTTATGCATAAGAGTCAGCACCCAGAATTGCAACATTTAACAGAATAATGTTGAATATGGGGGGAACTGGAGTGTAACAGTACCATGACACTTACAAAGGCTAGAAGATTAGAATTTCTGAGAAGAATGCAAAAATAGGGGGTGATTCCTCCCAAATGCATTTGCAAGGGAAAAGTATAAGCAATCATAATTCTCAACCTGGCTTTGTTAATATTCCCAATTTTAATTAGGAATGTACCAGCAGGATAATCAAGATCATACCAAATAATGTTTGAACAGAGGAGACAGCTTGTCCCAACCATTTCTGAGTGACAGTGATCCAAGAAACTAGCAACTGTGCATACTGTACAGAGAAGCAATCATAATATGAAGAGGAAGGCAAATAAAAAGAGGGCTTCTGTTGGTCATACTTCTTCATCCAGTGCAGATCTATTCATGGCATTCAATTATTTGTGTAAATCAATGCTACTGCTTTGTTAAAATTACAATACAGTATTTCTTGCAACAGTGTGCTGGTTTTAACCCTGTTTGCCAAAGTCACCAAAAGTAATTTCTGAGAAAGCAAAGGAAGAACCCCACTCCTAAAAACATCTATGCCCCATAGAAAAGAACCTTGAAGGGTTAAAGTTCAGTGCAGAAGGCATGAGACCCTTTCACAGTGCTAGACTTAGTTATAAATGAAATAACACACCTTAAGAGGAGGAAGAATATGAAATCAAAGACTTTTGTGAGACAATGGTGACAAGAGGATTGGCTGCTCTTGTATTTTTTTGCCTGAGAGATCATCCTTCTGGGAGTCCTTGTGGCTCCAGGATAGTTCATAGCAGTTTAGTTTTGGGAGGAGGGAGCACAGACTGCAGAAGGAAGAGTTTGTGGAAAATTGAACAAAATCAGTCTATAAGTATAAATATCAGTCTACGTGCTATAGGCAAAGAGTTTTCTCTGTAGGAGACTAATTTAGCTCCAGAAATGTGGAGTCTAGGTGTTATTTATCTCCCAGAACACAGGATCTAAAATTTGATGGGAGGTACATGACAGGCTTGTATGAAGGTGATCCGAGATGATAGCGATCACAGATGGTGTGAGAGGGTTTGGCAGAGGAAAGGCTGCTTAGGTAGTTTAAGCTAAATCAGAATCAAAGCAGTTTATTCATTTTTTATCAACACATAAGTTACTGACAAATGGTGAACTGTACATTCAGCGTCAGGATCAGTAGCATGAGAGATGATCTCAATACTAGACACTTATAAATGTTAACAGCTACAGATTTCTAAATGTGCTGTCCCTCACTGGCTGAGCACAAGATCCCACCCTGCAGCATCCCGGGGGAGGATGCTCAGCCCAAATTGGGCAGGCTGGTGATGCCACAGGGCAGCTTCTGGCAGCCCCAGACCAGGTTCACAGTGCTCTCTTCACTTCAAGATCTCTCTCCCACAGTACATATGTTCATGATGCTTCTTTCCTTCTTTTTAGGATGATTCTTCCTTAATTTCAGAACTCTCTTTGTAATTCACCAGTAATTGTTTAATAGGGCTGCTGATCATCTTCTTACTTAACACGATGAGTTTGGGGCACATGCCCTCCAGAGAGTTTTCTGTGCTTTGTCCACACTTTGTGTTTTCACACTCAGAGATGGGGATGTTGTCCAGGCCATGTGCCAAGTGGGTCGTACAAGCTCTCCCACACAGGGCATGAGCTACATCACTTTAAACTGCATCTCTGGCTTTGAATTGTAATATTTAAATTTTGATTGTTGTAGCTGAAAGAAGTTAAAAGAGGCCACTTGTTCTCATGGTTTCCTACTTGAGTTCCCAGTGGTCTTTCCCCTTGAAGTTTATTCCTTTCATATACTAAGCTTTCCTTTTTTCATGTCTCTGTGTTTATACTGATAAAAATGCCTTTAAATGTAGCTGTTTCTTCTATTCATTGCCTGTAGGCTGAAGTCATAAATCTCTAACAGCTCTAACTAGAGAGTCTGGCAGCCATTTTACACTTGGTTCACAAGGAGGAACCTGCAAGGAGACATGCTTTAAGCTTTCTCCTTGAAAACCTGTAGTTGTTCCCTTTGTTTTATATAGAAAAGGAGCATATAAGTGATCCTAAGAGCCTCAAAAAAGTATTACAGGGCAAACCATATATTCCTTGCCCATGCAAATCACATTAGTGAGAGCTGTGGATTAATTGGCTCAACCCCCATGTCGTTTTGTCACATTTTCTTTGCTCCTTCCCTGCTGTATAAGCCCATTAAACAGCTCTCTTTGCCTTATGCTGAGAGAGGCAGCTGCCTGCCCTTATAATTTTGGAATGCATGTACTTAGTGGATCTGAATATCCATTATTAAGGAAATAAATATGAATAGGGATCTCTCTGCTAACATTCTCTGTACATAAAGACAAATGAAAAGACAACATCATTAGGATCCCAAAGAGAGTCACTATTGACTGAAGGATGGTGGCTACATTAGAAGCAGGGACTGTAGAAAGTTTTAACTTGCTTTTCTTAGACTTCTTTTTTATGGTGAGACTTCTTCTGCAGCACTGAGATGTATCTTTTGGCAGGCCAAGCAAGGAGATGTAATATCATGGGAGCTATTTATAACGTGTTGGATCCTCAAGCACTTTACTGATGTGCTAACACAATTTCATTGATCCCAGTGGAATGTATTATGGTTCATACAGCTAAAGCATGTTGCAGCTAACAGTAAAATACACAGACACTGGCTATATCCTCCACTTGTTTAGATAAGTTTATTAGTTCCTGGGCTCAGCTGACTCTACCTGCTGCTCACTTATTATTTCTACAAGCACAGACAAATTGAAAAGGTGATGGGAGGCCCTGGCCTTACTTGGAGCTCAGGCAACTTATAATGCTTCAGTGCTGTTAAGAGGCCACATGCTGTTGTACCTCTTGTACTATGTTAAAAAACATCTTGCAGGTGTCTTTTTACTTGTGCAAGGCATATTAGAAGGCTTATCAGAGGTGGGGAGTCTTGTTCTTCAGTTCTTCTCGTCCTCCTTCTGGATAAAGGCTTTATTAGCTACTGAGCTTGCAAGAGGTAAACAAATCCTTGGGCCTCAAGGACAATTGCCTGCCATGAGGTCTGATTTTTAATTAAGAGGGCTGGGAAGCAGTGACCTTGCTGTACTTTCCCTATACAAGTGCAGGAGTAGGATCAGTGAGGCATCCTTTCAGGATGTTGTATTGATTTGAGGGAATATTGCTTTCAAATGAGCATCATCCAACTCCAGCAGGTTTTAATTTTGTACAGGCAGTAGCTCAGAACACATCACTTGCCCTGTACCTAAGGAAACAGGGCCTTCTTCTTCATAACTAGATGGATGAGCATGTCTGTGAGATGGACATCTTCAGCTGTGGCTCTGGTGTATAGAAGTCAAAACACACTACAGAGTGTTGACTTGTGCTTGTAGCAACACTGGGCCAGCCTCTAAGGTGAAGTAGATCAAGAATTTTCACCAGCTGAGGATACAGATCCCTCACAAAAAGTAAAGAAGTAACAGAGCTACGTGTGATTTAACAAGAAACCTTTTATTTGAATCCAATTATACGTGGTGACTGCAAAGGAAGATGGGGAAACACTATGGAGTAGTAAGTCTTTTACATTCTACCTCCTCAACCCAGGCAATTATTGTCTTCAGTAGCAGGAGTAAAAGCAAAGAGCATCTCCTCTTATTTATTTGATGATGCTGAAAAGCTGTTTGGAAAACCCCACGGCACGTTTCTCCTGCACTCAGATCACATAAATGAGACAACTGGTACAACTTTTTTTTCTCCAAAGGACATTGAATACTGTGCTCAGGGTGAAAGCACTTGTACCTGATCAAGGCAAGCAAAAAGCAGCAGTCACTGCAGCAAAGCATGTGTGACACAGGCAGGTCCTGCCCGTGGCTGTACCTGGGAACACACTATTTAGTGAAGTTTTCTTCATGTAGAGAAAAAGGTCAATACCACCACGATGCCCAGAAACATGACTAAAGCACTCAGAGCTTTCTGCACACTTCAAATATGGCCAAAACAATCTATTCAAACTCATTTTTGAAGAGCTATGGGTGGGTGTCCTATGTTCTGAATGAGATCCCACAGCCCGTTCTCAGGACTGACAGGGATTTTCAAAGTGAGTGGCATCTCTGCAATCCATCATGGTCAGGGGTGCAGTTCCTCTGACCACACTCGGATCCCATGAGTCCCAGACTTGGTTTTGGAACTCACGCAGCTCAAACTGAGGCTAGTGAGGAGGGTCATGTACACAGATGGCTTCTTAGGTTAGGGCAACCTGTGTCACTTGGCTGAGAAAACATTGTATGTGACTGTGGAGTGGGACCTTAACTGTCCTTTGAAAGGATCTGTCATTTTTTCATGATGGCTGATACCAGTAATTGCTTCTTCATTGTCCAATCCCTATCTGACTGCTGCTTTTCTCTGAATCTCATCACCCTGAGTAAGTGCTCTAGGGAAAAGCAGTAGTTGTAAAATAACTTGAGGAAAGCTTTTGACATCTGATTGCGAAGCATTTTCTCTGATTGAGGAAAGTACAGGCTGGATGAATGGGCCTAAATGGGCTGAATATTAGTTAGATTACTAGGCTTAAAGGACAGTAATGAATAGTTCAGCATCCAGCTGGCAGCCAGTAACAAAGTGGAGTACAATAGGGGTTGATTCTGGGATGATAATATTCCACATCTTTATCAATGGCTTGGATGATCAGACAGAATGCATCTTCAGCAAGCCTGCAGGTGAAGATGGGATGGATGAACGGAAATGTGCCAAATGACAATAAAACTTCAAGTCACGAGGAACTTGATAAACTTGAGTCTCACGATGTTCGGAAAGGAAACAACACAGAATTCGGCACATGGGACTTCTGTTGCATATTTGGCTGCAACAGGAGTATGACCAGCATATTAGAAGCTGGAACCTTCTCCTCCTTGCTTCTGAGGAAGTCATGCCTGCAATGTTGTGATCTGGTTTGAGTTTCCTAGTTCAAGAAGTGTATTGAAAAACACTTGCAGAGCGCTAACAGATTTTTCGGGGACGTGGAGCACACAACCTTCAAGAAGAGGATGGGGGAGTTGAGTTTCTTTAATCTGGAAAAAGGCATCCAAAGAAGTACCGAATTGCAGACTCCTTAAAGGAATATTTTAAAGGTAATGAAGCTAAATTCAGTGTAGTAATACTTGCAGGTGGTAAAACATTCAGCAATACCAATAAAACGCAGCTTAGGGGTTGAGGTACAGTCCTGAAAAATTTGCCAAGAGAGGCTGTTGAATCTCCAGTCTCAGAGGGTTTCAAAATTCAGCTGAACAATGCTATGGTTTACATGATTTGCTGTCAGCAACAGCTCTGATAAAGGCTGGGTGTTGGATTAAGTCCCTCCAGAAGTCTCTTCCAGACAATGTTTCTATGATTTGTTCTCCATAAGTACATTGACAAACACTGACTGGGAACAGTTGAGTTTCCTACCTCTCTCTAGTGACTGTGTTAGGCAACGTTGGAAGAGTTTTAGTTTAGTCAACATGCCATAAAAGTCTTGTCTTTAATGAAACAGAATCATGGGAAAAATTGCTGGATTGGAAGGGATATCTGGAGTTCAAGTGCATCCTCCTTCTCAAAGAGTAAGATTTGGTTGCTCATGGTTATCCAGCTCTCTGAAAATCTCCAATCTTGTCAAGCTGTTCCAGTGCTTCACCACTCACATTATGATGAGACTTTTTTTTCCTAATGTGTAATTGAAATATCTCTTGTAACTTTTTCCTCTCTGTCCCTTTTCACTGTGTGTGTCTGGGAAGAGCCCATTTCTCCTGTCAGCCACTCATGAGGAGATGGAATACTGAAAGTGAATCCCCTCTCAATCTTCTGTTTCCTGGTTGAATAAATGCAGCTACTTCAGCCTCTACCTGTAATTTGGGTGCTCCAAATCCAGCTCAATGCCATCACTCCAACAGCACGCTGCTGATTTTTGTTCAATTTTTTGCCTCCCAGGACTCTCAGGTCCTTTCTTGCAAAGCTTCTTTCTAGCCAGTCAGCCTTTGAATAGGAACCCTGTCCTCCAGGTTATCAGTTATTCCTCCAATTTTTTCTAATTTGCAGTAATTCACAAACTTGTTAAGTTCAGACAGTTTGTCTGTAACTTTTCCCTTGAACCATTCAGCCTATACCCCTACTCTGGCTACAAGAACACCACAGGACACCGTGTGAAAGGTTTTTCTAAAGTCAAGGTAAAAACCATTCCCTGCATCTTCAGAGCCCATCTTCTCTGCACGTAAAGGAACCAGGCTGGTAAATCCAAACTAGCTGTTTCCAGTCACCTCCCTGTCCTTCATGTCCATGGAAATGTCTTCCTTGGACACTTACTCCAGCAATTTCCCAGGCAAGGGGTGAGACTGACCTGCCAGTTCTCCCTTGAATCTCTGCAGATAGGAGAAACAATTACATTCTTTTTTTATTACTTCTTTTTCCTAGTCTACAGGGAACCCCCTGTTGCCACAGCCTTTCAAAGATGATAAAAGTGGCCTCAGAATGAAGCTGGCCAACTCCTGCAGCAGCATCCAAAACCTGTACCAGAGAATTAAATCTATAATTACATTTTCTAAGGGAGCTCAGAAATATCTTTTCCCTTAGCTAGAGCTTGTGTAGAATTAAGTCAGCAGATTCAGAAGAGGGAAGCTCTCCTCCCTCCTCTTCTATATCACAATTGTTAATGTATTATTTTCTAGCTGTTGCCAAGAAAGAAGAGCGGATATAAAGGCTAAAAATAAAACCCAAAGGGTTTAATTTGAAAAAAAATAAAGAAATCTTAATTTCAGAAATACATTGGGAAACGCAAAGTAGTGGAAGCTTTGGTGAGAGTGAGGAAAAAGTTCTCCTAGAAAAGTTTCAGAAGCAACACTGAAAACGAGCAGCCAAATAAATTGCCCCATGAAAAAATAAAACTTTTCTGTTGATCTGCAGCAGACAGCACATCTCTCTTCATTAGTGGAATAAGAGAACAGATGAGCTACCCTTACTGCTCCTTTTGCAGAGCTGCCCACGGTGCAACACACAAGTGTTGCCAACTCTCTGTGCTATAAAGAACTCAGCTTAAAGCCAGCTCTTGCTGCTTTGATTTTTTCCTGGTTTGTTTTTCCATTTTCTAAGCATTCCTATTTTTATTTCCCTTTTTTTCCGTGAAATTTATAGATTTTTTTTCACCTGAATTCTCTTTTTTTCATTTTACTTCTTTTCAACATACTTCCTTTTCATAGCTCCCTTGACATGCTTTTTGGTTATTCTGTGGTACCCAGCATAGCTCCCTAATGCAGATTTCCACTATCCTGACTCTTGTCTCCTAGTTTACAGTCTCCAGACATACAGACTCCTGTACTCCTGTGGCACAAATGCAGATAAGCTTCATTCCATGCCTAGAGCTCCAGAGCATTAATGTGACACAGAAAATAATAACACACTATAATGGTTAGGAAAAGGTATTTTTATTACCAGGGACAGTTATTGAAAAAATTTCCCAAGGCATCTCAAAAACTCATCACTATTGGATGACTTTGCAGTTACACTAAGCTATCCCCAGGTCTGAATAGCTAGAATTAGTGAAATATCTCAGATTATTTCTGCATACAGTCCCTTTCCTGTACTTTCCTTACTCGGGTCCTTGCTGTCCTGAGTCTCGATTCCTGCCCACCTTCCAAACACCTCCACTTTTGTTTCTCTCTTATTCACTCTGTTTGTCAGACCCACTGGCAGCAGGTTTATCTCCCCCCATTCCTATCTCCAGAGCTAAATCCCCTCCAGATTCAAGCCTGAAGTCCATTTCTCACTTCCCAGTCTGTGCTCACAGCTGTTAGTTGCAGACATTTCTCACTCCCTGCCCTGGAGGATCGAGGTTCCTGCCCTATTCCCTGAGCACTGCCAGGATTTATGTGAAAGATCTTCCTTAATGCTTGCTGTCCCATTTTAATGTCAGCCTCCGAATTGGAGACCCACAGTTTGAGAAATGTTCCTGTCACTGTGTCAATATCCTCCCTTTTGAGATTCTCCTTCGGTTCCTGCTCTCTAACACATCAAACATCAGGCATGGATGGTTTACCCCAGACCTGCCAGGGTTATTTCATTCCGTGTCACACAAGTACATCAGGGCTGCTCTTGACATCTGCAGCAGGTTAAGTTTTCACAGACCTTCAGCTTGGCCTGTCATGCTGCCTGTCCCTGTAAAAACCTGGAAGCCAGCTTCATTGCTTGCTTTCCTGTCTTCTGAGATCTCTTCTGTCCTGATACCTGAAAAAAATAAGGCAGCTGTGAAGCCCTGCCAGCACAACAGCCTCATTTTGATGAGGAAAAATGAGGAAATGGAAGGAAATGAGGAAATAGGAGTAAATGTTGGTTTTTTTTCTCTCATACTGGATTATAGAGACTTGCAGGGCAGAGAACTAGTCTGGGCTGTTTTAGGCAGCACCTGGCACATAACAGAATTGGAGCATCTAAGTCAAAATGATTCCAATGTTTTTTACATATCACATTACTTGACTCATGTCACATTACCTGTCCCAGCCAGGAGATTCAGTCAACACTAGGTTTTGGGAAGGATTTCTCCTGGAGCCTCAGGTGGGCAGATCCCCACGACTTAGCTGGGCAACCAGGCACCTGCCTTTGACAAAGCTGTGCATCCATCACAGCTCAGCTGCTCACCTTGCCTGCTCCAGAGCCACAAAAAGCACCAAGCTGCAGTGAACCTCAACTGTTCCTTCACCAGAACATCTTAATCCCTTTTCCTCCTAGTTCCTTGGTGGCAGTTAAAAAGCTCCTCTGCATCCCTTCCTCCAACTTCCTCCCATAGTAGGAGCAGCCTGCAAGACATTCAGGGATAAATAAAACTCAGTTTTGCCTGGCACTGTGAAGGAGTCCTGAGGAATTGGATCATTAAATATTCTCTGAGCTTGTTCAGTATGCAAACTGTGACAGGAGGAAACTCTCATCCACAGTTCTCCCAGGAGCCAGTTCCAGATAATGGGGATATAGGTACCTCTTGCATTAGCAATGCTAATACCAGATACTAACACAGGGGAAGAATTGGAATTAGCAAACCTTCCTACCAAAGGGGTTTCCTGTGACAATCAGTGTGTTAAACACCAGCTTTCCAAAGAAAGAAATGAACACTGCTGAATCCTGATAAGTTTGACTCCAGAAGGAAACAGTTGTTTTGTGCACTGAAATAATTTCTTTTCTGCAAGAGAGATCCAGTTATCCTCTAGCCTCCTCTGACAGGGAAGAGGGATTGTTCCCATTTTCTGGTGATGCTGATTTCAGGTGATGCTGATTTTTTTCCAACTCCCCAGAAATAGATCTGCTAAGTTCTGCCATCCCCTTGCTGCACAGCAGCATGGTTTAATGAGGGAGAAATGCTGGAGTTACCCCCTGGCACCTGCTCTCATTCCCTCTCCAACTTCTCTTTAGATTGAATGAACTTCTGTTATTTCAGATATTCAGTTGTCCTGAATCCTACACTTGGTCAATTCCATTGTCCTCTCTCTTGCATTTTTTTTCTTCAAAAATACAACCACTATTGGCCACTTTATAAAGGTTTTATTTTGTTTGCATAGCACATAGATTGTATACTGCACACCATGAATTTAGTTCACAAATATCCAAGCATGTCAGCAGAAACTGCTGAGAACTGGAATATATACAACAAAACAGCCAGGAGTGCCAATGTCATTAAAAGAAAGGCCCGTGTCAGAGCAGGGAGCACAGCCAGGGGTGACAGTGCAGCTGAGGAAATGTCTCCAGACCCATGAAACAGTGGTGGCATCATAAACACCAATCATAAACACCAGTCCTTTGGTATTTCTTCAGCTTCCTTTCCCCATGAATAAGCTGCAGGTTGGTTTTAAAAAAAAATGTTGTGCTAGGACATGCATAAAACAGGGGGAATTGTGGCTTTTAAGTTTAGAAGCTGTTAAATTCCCTGGCTATTTTTCACCCAGGGGCAAGTTCTGCCCATATATAGAACTGCTCACTTGTGACCTCCTGGGAGCGAGCATCGTGCCCCCTTCTAAGCCACATAAAAGGCACTAGGACAACATGAAGGACTCAGAGGAGTCCAAGATCAATAGACCAATACTTTGCAGCAGGGAACAGCAGGGTGGAAGAATTGGCTGCTGTAGCCTGCAGTACAAGCAATGCATTGCTACCTCCTCTGGCAGCTGCCAAAAGCAGCAGCAGTGGCTACTGCAGGCAGGGAGGTAAGGAAGGCTCTCCTCCCCACCCAAACCTTCTTGGATCTCACCGATGCCCCTCAGCTCTGTCCTTTCCCCAAACCTGTAGTCAGCCCTCCCTTTCTTCCTGAACTAAGTCTGCTGTCACAGCAAAAATGGGTTTTGCTATCCTTGGGATATCATCCGAAGGTGGTTGATCTCATTCCTGCCTGCAGTGCTGAAAAGCCTTGAAATGACTCCTCCCCAAAATTAAACTCAGAGAGTAGTTTTCTCTGCTGAGGAATGGAGAGAGTGATGTGCTGAATGCCTCTTAAAGGTTGTGTGGGCTCTGGGGAGGTGGCTGCTAAGAGAATCCCTTAGCCATGGTCTCCAGCAGGAGCTGTGCTCTGTGCAGCAAGGAATCTCTTTGCCCGTACACTCCCAAATTCAAGCAGTACAGCTCCCAGATTGTGCTTCCCCAAAATCAGACCCCCAGTATTAAAGCATTTTGTAGGCTGACACAAGTCAATACCAGAGCAGAGAACTGAACAATTCTGCTTCTTCAATCAATGCTCTATCCACTAGATTGCGTGGTATCTTGATTAGCAACTGTTTAACTAGATACTAACTAAATGCACTCCAAGTGGTAACCTGAAGTGAACAGAAAGATCTTCTTCATAATAGCTGAAATATTGTTTCAATCTTTGAAAAAATACGTGTGAAGTAAATTTTTTAAAATGTTTAAAAGTCATTCTGAAAATGTCAGAAATAACTTTTCAATATTTTCTCTCTTTTTTAAGAATAAAATTTCACCCGATTTTGTTAAAAATCCAGAAAATAACTATTTTTGACAAGTCTTGCTCACCTTAGAGTTCTTCCATCTGCTCTAAGAACCGATCAAGACAAAATTTGTTGTCTACTAATCTCAGTGGAGACTTTGATATTGATCTCACTGGAGCCATCTTTTGAGGCCAAACATTTCTAAAGCATACAAATTGAGCTAATATTTAAAGAATGACTTTGTGCTTTTAAAAAAAAATACTAAACTAAAGCTATCACATCCATGCTATGTGATGGACTGGTCTTTTAAGAAGGACAGCTTCCAAGTGACACCAGGCATGAAATCTCAGAGATTATCACCAGACCTAAGTAATCAGGTTGGAAAATTGCTGCTACTGTAATTGAGTCGTTCAGTTGCCACTGTTGTTGGAACTATCTCCTCCCCCTGGCCCAGGAGGCAGAGAGAGATAAGCAGTCAGATCCTTGTGCTTGAAACATTCCTAGCATGGAAAACTGCAATTTTAATTCATAATTTCTGAAAGTTAGCTACAAAAGAGTCTAGCAGTACAAACTTGTTGGGAATTTTCATTTGGTGGCCCCCTACTCAGGTGTTTGCTTCCCATCTCCTTAACATATCAAGGACCAAAGCAAATGAGAATGACAAACACTTTGCATCTGGTGGGCATCTTTGAAAATTCCAAGTAGCATCCATCATCCAAGTCAGTCAATTGATCATCACGTTGCACACATTAAAGTGTTACAGGAGTAAAGACAAGCTAAAACTCTGTTCCAGTTCTGCTTTGCAAAGGAGCTTGGTGGTCTAAGTATATCAGGACAACAGGCTTGTCTCCCAAGGCTCTGCAACACAAGCATAACCTCAGCCTTTCAAAGTACATAAAGCCCTATGAACATGGTTAATTATAAATAGTGTTGAAATGGAAGCTTAAAAATGGAAGGTCATGTTCCCTCCATCTGAACATTAAATCCCTTCAAGATCAGGCTGCCCTAGATAGAAGTGGCTGCATTCAGCTGTGTGGTGGCTGTATTACAAAATGTTCCTTGGAAAAATCAGGTGGTAAAAGGAGCGTCGCTCTTTCTTTACCAAAGAGCCAAAGCAAAGAGGAAGGGTTAGATACACTGACTTTTCTAAATGCTCAGCTAACAGCACGAGCATGTTTGTTATATTGCCTGGCTGTGAGCTGTCTTTATCCAGCTGGAGATGGGCTTCATGGAAAGGGCAAAGCCCACAAAGTATGGGGTATAAAACCTGTAGCTGTTCAAATACATTTGTTGGAGCTGCAAGTATGTCAGGAACCATGATGTGCTCAGTAGGATTTATCACAGCCAACCTTCTTTAAACTAATAGTTATTCACAAATGTAAAAAGTTGAGACCCAGAAGACTTAACTGGTTTTCTGCCATTGCAAATTGACACCGCTCAAAATTGCTTTGGTCATCCCACAGCAACCAGGGGAAAGCCATGGCAAGCTTGTCCTTGAAGAAGTCTCTGCTCCCCTCCAGGCCTCACTTTGTCCCTTTGCCTTTCTTTTTGCCCATGTTAACCTTGCCAGTGTTAGCTGTTTCTCACAGTGTTAACCTGCCAAAGACAATTCCTGTGAAACAACCCAGTTCTACCCAGCTTAACCCACACTCCAGCACTCCAGAGATGTAACCTCAAATATCCCTCGGGTGAGCTGAATAATGAAAGGAGCTGTTGCTCTTCCTTTTTGTGGAGAAGGGAGATGGGTCCTTTTTTGGCTACCTGACATTGCAATCAAAGACTTTTCCTGGAGTTCATTAATACATTTTTGTACAAATTTGGGGGAGGAGGGTGATTGTTTTAGTTTGAGTGAAAACCAAAACCCACATAATTTCTTTTCAGCTTGCTCTTTGCATTGTGTTTTTAGGGTTATAGTGAGGCCTACTTTAGATCTTCAATTAATTTGAGTGTGCTCTGTATAAGTAATAATACTTGAAGGTTTTTGGAGACAGTTTTGATCTTCAACTGCAAAACAAGACAGTCTTGGCTCTCTCCTTCTACTTTTGAAAATATAATAATAGCACTTTCTAGGTTAAACTTGTGCTTTAGGACACGTGTAAGTTCAGATAACAATCAAGTGAAATCAGTGAAAAGCTTCATTGCACCTTGGGTGAAGTTTAACATCACTGCTCTGTGCCATAGAGCAAGGGCATGGCTGGAAGGAATATGTGAATGTGCCCAAGGCTATTACAAAGTGGCAACAACATGAAGCCCATTCCTGATACAATCTAGCTTGTAAGCAGCTCCAGACAAATGATGGAGATTCTGTGATTCAGTTTGTGCCTGTGCATGGATGTTGGCAGGATCAGATACCATAGCAAGTGTATGATAAGAAAATAGTAGTGCTGATATCCTTTGCAAGCCTATTTTTTTGCAACTTCTGCTCATATTTAATAGAAATCTATGCAACTGCTGTCTTATAGCCTGATCAAAGAGGCAACAAAGCTATAAAAGATTTTACTGACTGATCTCCCAAGGGCACAGATGAGCATCAGTTCTACTCAGGCAAGCATAGATTGCAGAATCAGAGCTCTAGTTTTTGTACCTCACAGACTGTTTAGCTTTACTCTCCCCAGTTACTGCTCTTGACCAAAACTGTAGTATACATTTGCCATTAAAATTCCAGCCCCACATTAATCTGATAAGAATTCAAACAATAAAGAAAGTGTCATGAAATTAATCTAGCATTCTGGCAAAAATCAAAGCAATGGGAATTGATGAAGTACAGGCTTAATCCATTCTTCTCTAAATCTCACTCATTTCAGGGTCCACCTGGGATTGTTACATGGGCTGGCTTTTAGTTTGAATGAAGTTTATGAGAGGAGATTAGTAAGTATCTATTAACTGTATCTAAGCAAAGACAACTACAGTACATTCATCCAATTCTTCTTGGTGAGACATAGATTTGATGACAATATGTGTTACCAGATATAACCCATTTTCTTAAATCAAGAGAAGAATAGCTCCTTAGCTAAAAGTGCATGATTTTGCTGGGAGAGGCATGATTTCTGAAAATGCCTTGTATAAAATTCCCAAGAAAGAAGGGACCATTAAAAGCAAACCCATGCAGAAAAGAATCAATATAACAGAAGAAAATCCAGTTCCTTTTTTTTTTTGTCAGCTCCCAAACTACCTGTATTCATTCCTTTTTCTGCCCTGTTTCTCACCAGATACTGTGGGCACACACTGAAAGGCAACAGGAGACATGAGCCAACTCTAGGGGACTTCTGCTCAGCTCTTCAGTGCTAGCTGGTCTGAGGTGCTTGTGTCACCAAAGGCATACAAGAATGTAGGTGACATTTATTTTTTGTGGTTTGCTGAGACCTGTGGAAAGTAGAAGCTCAAGTCTTGGTTGAGATGAGAACCCTTCAGATAACTTCTGTTGAACGAAAAGTAAAATCCAGAAGCAAAAATATTTTGTGTTCTACAATTATTTCAAACACTAAATCCAAAGAAATCTGACAATTAAGATGATTTCAAATCACAACTTTGAGGCAATTGTTATGGGAAAAAAAAAAGGCTGAATATTTTCTAATTATGTTCTTATTGTTGTTTTAGGAACTGGAAATTTGGACAACTTTATGCAGTCTCATGGAATCTGAATTTTTTAAAAATAAAAAATAAAATGTGAATCTGACAACATTTGTACAACTTCACATCTGGGACCTGTGTGATATATTAAGATCCTCTGTTTCAAATACTCCTGCTGTTGCAGTCATTTGAATTTAAAAGTAAGGCTATGTCTCAAAGATAATGCTTTCTAAATAATAACACTTTGGCTAAAGGGAAACTGTCTTCATTGCATGTGTGTTCCTGCAAGTAAAAGTTATTACCTCCTGTTTTCCATAATGTCAAAACATCCAAAATGTAGAGTGGAGTATATAGAAAACAGCTTTGTACAGGTAACGCTCTGAAAATTCTGTGTCAAAGAGAGGACAAGACAAAAACAACCTCAGCTCCAAAAAGTAATAGCTTGTGCTGTTTAGATCTCAGATACCTGATTCAGCTACTATCATATCAGCAAAAAGAGCAGCTCTCATACACATATCCTAAGTGCATGCTAGGAACTGCAGCTGAAACTGTTTCAGGGGTGCGTTCGTAATGCACAAATGTCCATCTCACCTATCCCATTATCTCTGGGATTGCAGAGATAATACTGATACTTCAAAACCATTTCAGAAGGATATCCTACAAAACCACCAAAAAATGCTTGCTAAGTCTTGCAGGAATCTGAAGAACGAATTCTTCCCCCTTTCATAGCTGCTACTGTTGCGTTGATGATCCAAATATCTTGAATAGAATCTTACAAAAAATGAAATATGTTATCTGCAATTCTAATTCATACTTTAAAGGGACAACTTAGTATTTTACAAGCAATTCTTCACTGATGCTCTCTGTATGGCACTGTATCCCTTTTATGGAGTGCACAGATGAAGGGCAAAGCTGAATAGGTGTCAAATGTAAGAACATTTGCTGTCTTGAGAGATAAGCTCTTGTAGACCTTGCATGTGCTACCACTGATGTGTCTATGAGACCTATTTTTTGCTGTAGACTCAGCATTTGGGCAGTGCATAATTGCATCAGGAGGATCTTGTTGCAGCAGTAACTAAAGAGGTCCTCTGGGAAGAAGAGCAGGAGAACGGGCTGGAGATCTCTGTAACAACTCTCACACTGCTGCGTTCTGCCCTTGGGCAAGCAGAGGACCTGCTGAAGGCAGGAGGACTTTTTTAAGGGACTGGTCACTTCATAGTGCTGTAAAACTCAAACCCAGGTTGGCTGACTTGAGTTCTGAAGGACAATATCTTTAGAAAATTTCCTATGAATATTTAATCGTTTCATCCTGTATAGCGTTTAATTAGCAATCTAATTAACTTTTTTTGTAGTTTTTGTTAATGCATCCAGCCGGCTTCCCCCTCCCCCTCATTTTTAAATCTCATTGATATTTTTGGGCTTTCTAGATGTCCCTAAGCTTGTCAGGGTCCAGCCAATTTCTCACCTTGATTTTAAAGGGGATTATGCATGTGCACACAACCTTTTAAATCTCCTTTATTTCAGAATCTGCTTTAAATCCTTCCCGTGTTTTTATTGAAGATTTTATATTCTAGAGGAAAAAAAAAAGTTACTAGGAGCAAAGATATTTCTCACTTTTCTTTTTGCAATGAATCTAGTTAAGACATTTAATAAAATCTTTTTCCACTGCTTTAGTCAGTGTACTTTAAAAAAAAGGAAGAAGATAAATACTCAGGAGGGGAAGCACATGGAAAATGTAGGTCAGTAGAAATGGCTGCATCTTTCCAAACACAATGAAACACACACATCCCTTTACATTCGTCTTCTCAAACCAAAACCTGAGTTGAACTTCTGGAATCTGAAGTTAATTTCCCACTACCCTCAATCCTGCGTTGAGCCTACACTCCTTCAGTGTTAATTGGAATAAGTAATCTTCATTACTCTGTGCAGAATTACTTATTTAGCAGATTCCCAGGTCCCATATTTCTGCAGATTATGCAAGTATCTACAGCAGCTTCACTCAGAGGACAGCCCACGTTACTGTTGTTTTCTTCCTTTCCATATAGATGACTTCTACTTGGTTCATAACAAAGAAAATCCAATTATCTTTCTTTCAGTCACCTCTTTGCTGTTCTGGGGGTTAAAGCTATTTTCATACCATGTTTATTCTTCTCTGAGATGTGCATGGATCTTACAGGTAGAATGTCACAGTCATCACTATGGCTCAGTCAGGGGCCATCCTGCAGTACTGGCTATTTTGCTTTTGTGGAAGACAGTGGGCTTGCTTAACCTACCTCATATTACTCCAAATGCTGACTTCTGCTACTTTTGTGACAGAATTCACCTACTCTAAGACATAAACTCGCTGAAGTTTTTCCAAGTAACTAGCAACTCACAGAAAAAATATGGAAATACAGAAATTCTGCAGTTGAACCGTTTTTAATGGATTGCAGAGGTCTTTTAATGTATTTAATTAATTGGTATTTAAATGGATTTAATGATTGACTTGTATAATGAGACAGTGAATAGATAACCTAGTGTCCTCTCCCCCTTTCATCTCTTAGGAACAAGGAGAAACTTCAAAAACGTCCATTATTTAGTTACACATCAGCACAGGAAAAACATCTGAGAAAGTCATGCATCTGCTACCAGTTTCCCTTCTACACAGAGTGCTCTGGCCACACTAAATGCAAATTATCTTGAGAATTTTCATATTGACAGGAGATGCTACATCATTCAGTGCTTATTGGTAGGCAGCAAACTTCCTAAAATGGCAAGTGTCACTGGTCAGCAATAGGCAAATAGCAGTGACATCCTTGTCACTAGTCAGGCAATCACTGAAAAACGTGGTCATTCCCATGTTAACTAAAGAACCTGCTTGGTTCTGTTCTCCTCCTGCTCATTTTATTCCCAGTAACAACCTATCCTGTCACCAATGAGTATACAGTTCACTGGAGACTTTGCAGAACAATTTGGTTTAATTAATTTGGGTTGATTATGATGGCAACTTGCAACTGTACATGTGCAAGACTGGACCTGGAAGTGAAATTAAACCTGGAATTAATCACAAAGTCTGTGTGTGGGTTGCTGCCATTCAGGGACTATATTGAGTCAAGGTTTAATTAAAGGGAAAAAAAAAAAAAAGGGACATGGGGACATGGAACTAATAATTAATCCAAATTAATCTAAAGTATTTGGAATTTTAGATTATCGATCAACAAAATTATGTGTGTGTTGGTCTGTCTTATTTGACCAATCTACTGTCTTTTGTGCTCTAGGAGAGAGAGTTTGGGACTCAAAGTGATGGAGCAGTTTCCTATTGGTGTAATTTATAGGAAAAGATTGACAGGAGTCTGGTTTAATTGAAAAGGTTTTAGTAAGAACCAGTCACTGGGGTGATCAGATCAGGTCCCCAGTAAGGCATCTGATACCTGAGGAGGGACTGTCACATACACCCTATTTATAAGAAGGTATTTTCTACTACTTCTGTGGATCACAAATGGGACTGTGCTGTGTATAGTAATTACTGAATGCCTGGAGGCTGGAGAAAATAACACAGTAACTTCTGCATGGTAAATGGGGATGAAAATGAGTTTACTTCTTTTTCAAGCTTTTAAGAACCTGAGCCAGAGCTCTGAAATGCACAGGGACATGACACGTTGCCTTTGGTAGCTTCCAAACTGCCCTTTTGTACCAATGCTGAAATATACATCAGAGAATGACCAATCTGGTATCAATGTTCCTGGCAATACCATTATGTAGGAAGAAGGTCTGAGCAGGGCTGTATTTTCTGCTTCCAGACAGAAGGTAAGCAAATTTTGCTCCACAGTTAATGACACCGTTGATCTAAAACCAGGTCTGCTATCTCATTGTGATTCAAGTGCCCTTCATCTTTTTGACTCAGTCTTTTTTTTTCCTCTCAGATTTTACTGTATCCCACAAGCTGTTTGCAAACCCCACGATGATAAGTAGTATTGAGAGGCAAGAATGGGGTCAGCATCATTGCTCTGCTTAGTAACGAGCCACAAGACATTTTGAATGTAAATCAGGTTCTTAAATCTGCAAACTACATGAAGAAGAAGGGAGGACAGGAGGAAGAAACTAGACCAGAGAGATTGAGATCAAATATCACAAGTCCTGAAGTCTTTCCTCATGCCAGTGAGCTTTATGTAGAGACTAATTACATTGTCTGAAAAAGAGACACTAAACACTCTATGGCAGCAAAACGTGGCAGTAGCATAGTTCTCTCCTTGCTAATTCTTGGAGCTTGAAGAGTCTGATTCCTGTTTCAATGCTTTCAAAGACAGGTTTTTTATTTAACCTATTTCACTGATAATTATTTCATGCAGCAACTTTTATACAAGTGTTTGCTGGATGATTATGCTCCAGATGTCTATAAAAGCTGATGAATGTATTTTGGTATTAACATTCTGTAGTATGTAAAACAGTTGCAGAAGGACAGATGGCCCCTTGTAAATACTATTTCTGTTAATTATTTATATTTCTGTATTGTCTAGTACTCCAAAAAGATGAGAAGATTCCTTTGTGAGATGTTGTTTATTCCCAGTGAAAGAGCTGATCCCTGACCAAGGCAAGAACAATCTGATAGGTAAGAGGGAGAGAAAAAAAAGATTTATTTTCTGTTATTGCACAGATAAAATGCTGAGGAATAAAAATGAGAAGACCTTGGCTATACTTCTACTAACAAACTAAAGAATACCGGGGTTTCTTACCTGGATCTGTAAAATGCATGTGCTTTTTGAGTCCCAACTCTTAAACAGTCCATCTCCAAAAGAAGATGTCTGATTGAAAGCATCTGACCCCATGAAAACATCTGACCCATGCTGACTTTCAAATTGTGCCCAGAAATTGTCTGGGAGACTACTGGCTGGCTCAGGAAAAACATAGTTTCAAGAACCAGCCTAACTATTAAAAGTAGAGGCGACTGAATTGCACTGCCCCAGTGTTGGTTAATTTATGCATATAGCTGCAGCATCATTTATGCACAAGATCTAATTGATATCACATTAATACCTGTCAATTGGCAATGTAATGGTCCATTTACATGTTCTTAATGTAGGAGCAGTACCATAAAACTCTTTATCCTGCCATTTAAGGGAATTAAGTCAGGTCCTTACTGTTTTGTGCTGGCAGAGGATGTAATGCAACCAGACCCTCACCTTCTATGTAGTGTTAGTGACAGCACTGAAATCAATACCTGCACGTGACTCTAAATGTGAGAAGATCCCAAATGCAGGTTTGGTCAGGCAGGTTGCATAAGCAAATTTCATTAAAGAAACATTTTTAAAAGTTATATTTGGAGAAATGTATGGGCTTTGTTGAGACACTGGAGATGGACTAAGTTATATTATCTGGCCTTTCTTATACAGTGGCTATGTTAAAATTGTTTTAAGAAGTATTTTTTAGAGTCTCAACAAAAAGTCCTCCTTTTAGATTTTCCTTGGAACCTGGATTAGTAATGGAGAGAATATCTCCAAGGACAGAAATTCCACACCCTCTGCAGGTACCCACACCAAGGTTGTGACCACCCTCACAGTAAAAAATAATTTCTTTATATTGAATTTGAGTTCTCCATGTTGTAGCTAACATCCATAACCTCTCATCCTCTCACAGAGCACTTCTCTGAAAAGTCTCTTGGTTTTCTCTGTACCCTCCAATAAGAAAGATATAGCCAGCAATAGAAATCCTCCTAAAGCTTTTTTTTTACCCTCAGGTTGAACAAACTCAGATTTCCTCAGCTTCTTCTTATACATCTTGTTCCCCTACTCTTCATCCATCCTGCGGGCTCATCTACACTGACTTCATCCAGTGAGTCCATCTCTGCTGGATTCATTCCAGTATATCCATGTCCCTCTTAGTCTAGGGAGCCCAAAACCAGGACATGGTTTTCCAGATGGGTGTCACAAGTCTGACTAGAATAGAAGGTTGACTTTACCTAGGTAAGCTCTCTGAAATCATGCTGGTGCAGTGCAGGAAGACTTTGGTCTTATCACAAGGGCACATTGCTGGTCCATGGTCAACTTGTTGTCCACCAGGATCCCCATTTGCTCTCCTCCAAAATAGTTTTCTAGGTGGTCTGTCCCCAGCTAGTACTGGTTTGTTGGGTTACTCCCCTCTTCTAGGGACAGGACTTACTTTGCTTTTGCCTGTGTTGAACTTCATGAGGCTCCTGTCAGCCCCTATGTCCAGTCTGATGAACTCTCCTTGAACAGCAAATATCCACTGCAAGTTTGCTGGGAGGGAACTCTGGCACATCATCCAATTCATAAATAAAGGTGTTAATTTGCCCCTGTATTGATCCCTAAAGAGTGTCACCAGTAACCAGCCACCAGCTGGATTTAGCAGTCACTTGGTGTTTAATGATTTTACTTTCCTAGTTTTATCATTTCTATTCTGAATAAGGAAAAAAATAAAAAGAAAATATGTTTTGTGACAGTAGCATGACATATGTGAATAAAATGATCAAAAATATGTTCGTGATAATTAGTGACAAGCTCTGGACTGAAGAAGAACACCAATATTAATGATGTCTATGTCAGATTTGGTTTCCAATGCCTGTGCTGCTAAATCACTCTTGGATTCATTACATATTGGGTAATTTTTCAACTATGATGATAAAATTTTAGGACAAATAAATAGCAGCATATTATACCTGTTGCAATACCTAGTCTATAACTAGTCTATAGTTTTATAACTTCAGAAAACTAAGACTAACGTGAGTTAACTGAGGTAAGCAAAATAATCTACTAAAATGGCCCATTTTTTGTGCCTGAAGTCCTTTGAAATTTATTTTCAGTTAGAAAATAAATAAATTCAGTGGGCTGTCTGGATCAGGTTCTTAGAGCAGTTCTATCAATACAGAGCAGAATTGTTTCTGGACTTAACATTTCCTTATGTTGAACCAAAATATTGTGTTGTTTTGGGTTTGGTTTGTTGTTTGGTTTTGTTTGTTTTTTTTTTTTTAATTTCCCATTAATATCTCTATTTCAATGGTATAGGGAGAACATAAGAGAAAAACACCTCACTTATTTATCCTATAACCTTAAGAAAACTATCTGTCCTTGTCTGGACAGAGGAGGGCTGAAAACAAAAGCCTTTCTCAGGAAATATTCAGGCATATTGCTAAATATATCATCACGAGTATTTGCAATCCACAAAGTTAACTACATCTGTGGATTATTTATAGGATCTAGTCTCTGAGAGGTGAGCATACAGTTCTCTCCACCATCTTAAAAGCTGTGCCTGTGGTACAAATCACAACCTAATTCTAAATTCAGCATAAAACTCTGGTGAAAACAAGTCTGTTTTGCTCCAACGAGAGCAGCTAAGAGCAGCAGAGGAGAAGCAGTGCTGCTGCTCTAGCAGGTCTCCTGTTAAGATGCCACCACTTCATCATGCTTGATGCCATGCTCTTCCCATTATATCTGTCCTTCTACCCCCTCTCTGGGGCAGCACCAGAAACCTGCAAGCAGCAACCAAATATCCCACTAATGTAAGCCAAAGGTTTTATTTTAGCAAACTGTATGTCGTCCTGTGGCTTCTTTCCCCTCTTCTCACTGAATTAAGGCACTAGGGAATGTCTTTTGGAATGGAACATCCAATTACAGCAATTTTTAAAGAAAGAATGAAGCAATATCAGCCATATCATCCTGCTGCCTGTGTGAACTCCTTTTAAGTGAACTCCATTATAGATCCCAAAGGGCACTTTCCTGTCTGTCTCTTAAGTCTTTTCTTCTCCTTCCCTTCCTTGGTGCTCTGTCACTTCTGTTTCATGCCACATTTCTTAGATTTCTTCTAAAAGCACTGTCTGTCCATGTAGATAAATGCAATCACTGTTCTCTGCACTATTCCTTTTAATTAATATTTGATGCTTACACAATTCCTTCCTTGAACTGTTTAGTCTAAGTGTCTGTTTTCCTTTGGATCAAAGACACTCCTTAAATGCATTCTCATACTTAACGACCCTCTTTAATTTTCTTTTGGCTTTGTAATAAACTTCTTTGTTGGAAAATAAAGACAACAGACCTCCAAAAGTTGATGTCTTCATCTGAGTCTCTCAGACTAGCTCTTGTTACATAGACTGACATTTAAAATGTGTGTGTGTGTGGCATGTACACACAAA
Organism: Merops nubicus; assembly: GCF_000691845.1. Classification (NCBI taxonomy): domain Eukaryota; kingdom Metazoa; phylum Chordata; class Aves; order Coraciiformes; family Meropidae; genus Merops; species Merops nubicus. The sequence goes on along the minus strand of NW_008594240.1, from coordinate 2,732 downwards.
CAGATAAACATAAATATACACTTCTAAAACATTAAAGTGAAAATGTTGCCTGAACAGAGCAGGGTTAGAAACCCACCATACCAGAACTGAATAAATTTGAGTTGTTTTTTTTTTTTTTTTAAATATTTGCTTTGCCTTTAAACTGTGTCTGATGTGGCACTTTTACCCACTTTATAACTAGCTGGTCAGTATGTGAAGTATTTGTATGAGTTGTCCCATTGGACAGGCTGTGGATGTGATGAGCAGAAGGCACAGATGGTCTCCCATGAGCTGTCCAGCCATGTGATGAAGAACATAAAACTAGAGCAAAGCCTGTCTCTGAGTTGTCCTGGTAGTTTCCTGGGCACGTTTCGGTTTTAAATCGAAGAATGGAATTATGCAAAATGCATAAATAAATGCTCCTTGCTTAGGTCTGGCCTAGTGCATCTAAAGTAACCAATTCTTTGGTGGGTCTTTTTTAGCATCAACATGTTTGATGGTTTGCTGTTCTTATGATTAGGTTTTCTGGTCATCTAACTCAAGATACTGGAAATTCCTTGAGTTTTGGGGCCCACTAGTGGAAAACACTTGTGAATTGAAGTAGAATGACAGCTTAGCATCCTGCACAAGGCAATCTCATTGCTTAGACACACAAGGATTATACCAGTAACAGAAGGAGGAGTAAAATTGCAGTGGGAAATGCCATGCAGAAGGCTGGAAAAATATCAAGAGAGCATTAGACTGCTGTCCATCTCCTTCAGAGTATAACATGAAACATTATCATCTGTATATAAGTAATTGCTGAATTAGACTGAAGATATTAAAGCATATGGTTGCCTCCTTATGGAAATCAATCTTCTTTCAGATACACCAGTCTCAGCAATCAAACACTGAAGAGTCTGTCATCACAGGCGTGTGAATTTCAGAAAGATTATGTCCATCTCTGTAAGGGATGAAACTGTTTGTAGTCATTAACTACACAGAGTTCACCCAGCTCTACAAATTCAGTAAATATTGTGCCCATTTTTCATCGCCTGCACTGGACCCCCAAACAAGTCAGTTTACCCCTTTCTTTCTTCATCATCACACCAATGAATGCCATTTTTCCTGTTAACCAGGGGTAGGGTTTTACCTCTGCTGGAAGGATCTAGCTAACATGTTACACAACGCTGATTAAAATGTATTACTTCAGAAATTAGTGCCAGTAGAATTCTGCACAATGTTTAGACAAGGCAACAGAAAGAAAGTGCTGTTAAATAAGATGCTTAAGCCATTAAATGTTTACATTATAAATATTTATCCTTGGAAACTAGACACACTGCTATTCCCTGAATGTCACCAGCTATTAATTGCATAATCTGTGATTGTAAACACACTTCGGTTGTTTCTGAAGCATTTTGGGCTTTAAAGTCTGAGAACAGTTGAAAAGCAGTCAAAATTTATTACCAAATAGCTTTTTCACCACACAGATTTCCTTAACAGCTTTTTCCTTGGAAGGATTTGAAATTGCACCATTTCATATCTCGAAGCAACCATCTCAGAGATGAATTGGAAACACTGAAGATGAAGGAGGCTCTAGTATGTCTTCAGAAACTCATAGACAGGTGATCTTGCTGTAAAAATTTGCAAAGTACCCATATATGAGCATAAGAATGCCTATTCCATTCAAGAATAAATGCCCATTTCTATCAGTGCCCTGCCACCAGCAGCAACTGCAAGCAAATGGATGTCCTATAAGGGTATAAGAAAAAGCAAAGTAAATTACAGTTTTGCCACATCGTCTGCCAGCCACCAGCAAGGGCTCTCCAAAAGCACTTCTCTTCAGTATAAGCTATACTTGCATCAATCCAGGCACCCTTTACCTAAATAAATTTGTGGTATTAGCCCAGTGGAGTTATTAGCTGTGTTTTTTCACTCCCTTTTATAGTCTTTCCCTCCCTCAAACATTCTCTCCATTACAGTAACATTGACACATGGCTACACCAGGCTACACGATGTCTCTCAAGCACAAGAATCCCATCAGAGAGGGCTTCTGGCTTGGATCTTGTCATAATGGATGTGGAACAGGTGACTAGGTCATGTGAAGTACATCCTTGTATGCAACAGAGCATGTCTTGGGTGTCTTACTAGGTGCCAAGTTCACCACTAAGCTGTGTTCCTGAGCACCACAACCACACATCTTTTAAATACTTCCAAGAATGGTGATTCTGTTTTTTAAAATTTTCCAGGAATGGGGCCCCCTGCCACTTCCCTGGGCAGCCTGTTCCAGTTCTTGACAACCCTTTTGGGAAAGAAATTTTTCCTAATATCTAATCTAAAATTCCCTTGGCACAACCTGAGTTTGTTTCATCTTGTCCTATTGCTTGTTACTTGGGAAAAGAGACTGGCACCCACCTCACTACAACCTGCTTTCAGGTGGTTACAGAGCATTAGAAGGTCTCACCTGAGCCACCTTTTTTTCAAGGCTGAACCTCAGTTCCCTCTGTTCCTCATAAGACTTGTTCTCTAGATCCTTCACCAACTTCATTGCCCTTCTTTGGAAGTGATGACCACAGGCAGCTGCTACAGGGAGTCAAACACCATGAGGGAAGAAACCACTCTGAGCTGCAGGTATGAGTGGCACAAATACAGTAAAGGGTGGGTGCAAAATAATGTGGAGAAGACCTTGAAACAAGGGCTGAATCCTCAGTCTCATGCTCAGCACAAGCACAGCAGGTCTGTGGAGAGAGAGGGGAGAAAGCCAAGTGACAGTT